>NC_056746.1:1530237547-1530242547 GCF_019279795.1 Protopterus annectens
ACTATTCACTGAAAGCACATTTCACTGAAAGTCAAATGACTGTGCACAAATCACTGAAACACACTTCACTGAAAGTTTTATATATGACCTTTTCTCCACTGTAATGCGACCCTGGAGTTTGAATACATAGTTTGGATATATATTAAGTTTAGAAAAGAGTAATTTATTGAAATTGCAAGTATCCATTTGTATAGTTCAAAATATTTAAAATAGGTGGGGGGCTACACCCCCCACAACCCTCAACGTTTTATTAATGGAGTATAGGCTTCTGTTTGTGGCATATGGTTGGATAAATGATTGTAGAGCAAAGAAGACAACGACAGTTGGTTCACCAGAGCTAACGTCCTGCATTAATGCTAGCGAGTCTCAAAGGAAGTCCAACAGTGAAAAGTTAACGTAAAACTATTTAATGAAAACTAAAGTAAAACAAAAACAAGAAAAGTCCCTTGGTTGGTGTACAATAAGCGCTTTCAATAAAATCTTCCTCAGATCGTAATGAAGTATGGGACTGTGTGTTCAAATTTAAATAGTGGGTTATTAATTTGTTGTCCAATCAGTGAACTGTGAGAATTGTTCAGAACCAATCAATTGTAGAATTAACTCATCTACAATACATATACAGAACTGTAGGCAGTCACATATTGCCAACTGGTCTCCTGTTAACGCTAGAGAATGAAATGTAAATTGGACAGGAGATGTATCCAATCAGATATCTCAAAGGAATGATTGTAACCAATACAAGAGAACCTTTAAAAGAATAAGTTGTTTGCTTCAACGGTAATTCATATATACAACTGACGGTGATATATTTACATTTTCAAAACCCTCTTTGAAAATGCAAGACTTCTTACTTAAAGTTCAAATGTTGGTTCTGTTAAATAAAAATAAGTTAAAAATTAAAATAATGACTTTTAAAAAGTCACAAAAGAATTAATGGGCTTGATTCATCTCTCGACACTTACAGGCTGCAAACACAGCCAATCATTTTTGCCTATTCCAGCTTTTAGACCAATCGTGGCATTCGAGAGTGTTATATTCTCATACCGCACTATTAAATTCACAGCTAGTTCCGGCTGCATTATCTGCTTTTCAGAAAAATAAAATGCCATCATCCAGAGCGCCCTTAGGTACTCTAAAGATTCCTAAATGGAATTCAAAGACTTGTTGTCAGGAGAACTGTTGTGGTATTGATTGCACGATCAAATTTCCACAAGATCCTTGACATGGAAAGATCCATAAATAAACTACCAAACAGGATTGTCCAATTCACTTTCTAGATTTATAAAAATGACCAATCCTAGATCCTCTGTGTGATTTCAAGTTTGCACGGCAAATTCGTGCATCATATTGCATGGGGAGGTCCATGGTAGACTCCCAGATGGAATTAACCAATCAGAGTTCCAGATTTATGAAGAGGACCAATCCTGGTTTATCATTCTGATGGCATACGGTGCTTCTGTGTCATGCTTTGCATTATTAAGTTGATAGTTAGATGCGGCATGTATTGCCTTTTCTTAAATATGAATATCACCACCAGTATAACATGTAATCATCCAAAGCGCCCTTATTAAGTACTCTAAGGGCTCCTGTGCGGAGTTCAAAAACGTGTCATCTGGAGGGCTATTGTGGCATTAGTTGCACAATCGAATTTCAACAAGATCTTAGCATGGAGAAATCCATAAGTGGACTACCAAACGAGATTGTCCAATTAACTTTCTGGATTTATAAAAGCAGCCAATCCTGGATCCTCGGTCTAACTTCAAGTTGCTCGAGAAATATGTGCATCGTATGGCATAGAAAAATCCATAATAAAATGCCAGATGTAATTAACCAAACAAGATTCCAGATTTATGAAAAGGACCAATTGTGGTTTATCAATCTGATGACATACGACGTGTAGAGCAGGTGTTTTATTGGACTGATAGAGAATTTTGTGGGCCATGGCTAACTGAATGTAGTGTAGTAGTTGGGGGAGCTCAAACCAATTTAGTTTAAGTACATAGCAGTGATGAGTTCTAGCTGGCAAGTTAGTGGCAAATCATGCTAATTTGTTATAGCAGGATTCAAGTCTTTGCATCTCTGATTTTCGTAGATTAGTTAGTATGGGAGCTGCGTACAGCAGGGTTGAGATTAGGTGAGACTGGGCAATTGCAATCTTAGTATTTTTGGTAAAGTAATGTTTCTTTCTATGTAGTGTGCCTAGTTTTTATGAACTTTTGTTTTAGTTTGCGTAATGTGTTTTTCAAATTTAAGCTTAAAGTCAATTTCCACTCCTAAGAGTTTAGTATTGGGGCATGGAGTTATAGTAGTGTTATTTAGTTAGGTGCTGGTAAATGTATTGGAGGGTGAGGCGGCATTAGTGGGATGGCAGATCATTAGTTGGGTTTTATTGGGGTTGAGTTTAGCATTTGTGTGCCAGGAATCGACTGCATGAAATGAATCTTGTGTTAGTTTGTGAAGTTCAGGGAGTGTGGAGGCAGCACAGATAACTGTCAAGTCGACTGCGTATTGGATGAGTGTGTACTGTGGGGCTGACAGGTAAAGGTTATTTGTAAATATGGAGAATAGTAGTGGTCTGAAGATTGAACCTTGCTGTACCCCTAGAGTTATTGGTAGGAGGGGTGAGAGGATGTGCTGCCAAGAAACAGCTTGCTGGCATCCAGGAAGGTAATCCTGGAACCAGTTTAGACAATACTTGCAAAAGTTTAGGCTGGAGAAGACATTTAGGAGTTGGAAACCATGTCAAGTTATTTTCAGGTCAAGGACGTTGGAGGATACATAGTTGTTTCTGTTCCTGTAATAGTTAATAGCATTAGTAAGTCAGAAGGGCAGAAGATGTTCTGTGGTATTGGCTGAAGCCATGCTGAATGTTAGAAGTTCGTTAGTAGAGAGTTATTGTGAGACTTGCATATGAATGAATGACTCTAGGATTTTAGACTGCGGTGATGATGATATTGCGATAGGGTGGTAATTGGAGAATTCGGTAGAAGAGCCACCTTTGTGAAGTGGGATAATGTATGAGGTTTTCCAAATGGGAGGGATTTGCTGTTTAGCTGTGGATCTGTTGACTAGTATTGATATACTATGCCTTCTGCTGTTAGTTTAAGGTATTTGGCTGGTAAATTGTCTGCTGCTAGTTTAGTGGGTTTTAATTTTCTTAACTATTTCCTAATTGTACTGGTAGGTACAGGTTGCAGGGAGAAGGTTGATGTGATGGTGGGAGAGGGAGTGGTGATTGTATTAGTAGGGGGGTGGCTGTTTGACAATGCTAAGATGGTTTCAGTAAAGTATTTGTTGAATTGAGTGGCAGTGCTGGCGGAAGTATTACTAGTGGTAGGTGGGGGTGTACTTATTTTACCTGACATTAGGATATTGTTTATTGCAGACCTGAGCTTTTGTGGATTTTTTATGGTGTTTAGTTTGTATTTCAGTATAGTAGTTAATTTTGTACTGTTTTGTTTCTTTGCTTTATTTCTAAGTTCTTAATTATCTTATTTATTTCCATAAAATATAATTCCACATAAGCGCTTTCACAGTATGCCTGCTTCGTCAGAGGCAAAAAAACAGTCAAATGAATCTCCTTCAGTACTGAACTCCATTACAATTTATAGTCACATGATTACTATATTAAAAGTGAGACACAGATATAATGCCCTTCTGAACATCATTGTGTGTGTGTGTGTATATATGTGTATATATATATATATATATATATATATATATATATATATATATATATATGTGTGTGTAGATATATATATATATATATATATATATATATATATATATATATATATATATATAGTGAGGACAATCGCTAATAAAATGGACTATTAGAAACATTTACATTAAATTAACTGTACACAATACACTTAAAATATTTAAGTAAAGCTCTCGCCTTTATAGGTTAGATTGGAACTTTATCATTCAGGCCATGCCAAAATTCCACTTTTAACCTAATAGTCCATTTGAATTCTAGTTGTTCTGTAAGGTTCCTAATACCCCCCCCCCAGTATACGCTCTATAATCCTATCAATAACCATAAACTTAAAGCTATGACTATTGTCAGTCTCCTGTACATGCGTAGCCAAGGCATTTGAAATGGTAGCCTTGTTAATGTGATACAGGTGCTCTTTTATCCTATCTTTTAAAGACTTATCTCTTTTTTGCCAACATAAAACTTATGTCATAACCTGCAGCACACTAGGTAAACGTGTGACGTCTCAGACGTAGCAGAAACATCAAATACTTCTTGTGTTGATCCGGTTGATAAAAACTCCCTGCTGTATCTATGTACTTTGACTGTACATTTCCCTCATGGTTTTGTGCAGTATGTACCGCTATTAACCTTGCTATTTTTAGGATAGCATAATTGCCTTTTTAAAGATCGCAAGTTTTTTAAAACTTCTGTTGAACCTCAGTTTACTAATTTCTTCATCTGTTAAAACAGACCAAAATTTCTCAAAAACATAGATATAAGATCACACATTACAAGAATAATATAAAGCTACCTTCAGGTTTCTGGCTTGTTTAGTGGTGTCCTTATTAGCAGTAATAGTTTGTCCTTCTGAAAAATATGGCTTAGAATTACTCCCTCTTAAATGAGTAATTTCTCCTTTTGAATCAGTGACCTCATACTTTTTGTATCCCCTATCGGTATAATTGATAAACTCTTTGACCTTCAGCATTTAACCTAGAAGCTCTGAAGACCTGATTCTTCACAACAATTTTAAAAATATGGGATTGATGCATACTATCACGAGACTATTAATGATTACAGTGACAATGTTTCCTAAACAATTCAGTTGAAATATGACCTTGGTCATTAATTACAACATTCACATCCAAAACATTAATACTTTATTCAGAGTATACTAAAGAAAACCTTAAGAAAGGAAGTGCATGAACTAACATATTCCACAAACACCCTGAGGTCTAATAAAGGAACCTCCTCATAGAATGAATATATCCTCAACAAATCTACAATAAAACAACACCGA
>NC_056746.1:1530247547-1530262547 GCF_019279795.1 Protopterus annectens
ATTTAAAGGATCAGTGATATAGTAGTTGCAAGCAAGAGATATCTCGAGCTGCGAAGCAGGGTCTTACCTGAAACCACTTGTTATACGATTCATTGTCTGTCTGCCCATACTGAAACTAGCTACTTTGTCTAATATTGATGGTTGTGAGTATTGTTTCACAAACTGTCCTACTACAGTGTAACAATCTGAGGAGACGGACATTAAGCAACCATAGTGCAAATGATTTTCTACAGCATATTGCATGGTTTTATCATGCGCATGCCTTCACCCTGGGCTGTAAACATTTTATTTATTTATTTTTTTTATTTATTTTATTTTACATTTGTTGACCGGGAAAGCCCATTTTCAGCAGAGGCCCGTGGAGAAAAGCTCCAGTTAAATAGATGATCGAGCACATAAGAACAATGGTATTTACAAACAAATCAGGCAGAATCACAGTAAATATCAGACAGCAGATAATACAAGCTCATAAGATATAACAGTTCAGAGGCATCACACTTCTTAATATATGCAGTACTTTTCAGACTTATACATACAGTATGTTGCAGTACATCCAGTACTTTGTAGACCTATACATTCAGTATGTTAAGGTCACAGTTGAACCAGAGACTGAAGAGGGAATTATCCGTGGCTGTATTATAACAGGGTGATGAACTGTACTTGATGTATGGCTGTGTTAAGAATTATTGATTGTATGCCCATTTTTACCCAAGGGTGACACAGGAACATAGCCAGTTGTTCATGAGGTAAGCTCTTGGGAGTTTTTTGAATTGTGCAGTTATTGGATGTTAGGTGGATAGGTGGGGCATTCCAGAATTTAGAATTAGAGTAGCTAAAGAGAGATTTTCCTGCCTCATTGTTGTGTTTGGTGACTTCTAGGAGGTTTAGGGTGCTAGATCTCAAGGTTATTGTTGTGGTGTGAGGAAGTATAAGATTTTGGAGGGCTGAGATTTTGTCCGAGTAGTAGTATAACATGTGTGCTAGTGACAATTGATTGAATTGAAGTAGTAGAGGAAGCGCCAACCAGTTTAGCTTTTTGAGAGGATCGCAGTGATGTGTTCCATATGACGAATCTGTAGCAAATCTAGCTATCTTATTGCAACAGGATTCTAGTTTGTGTAGGTCTGTTTTAGGAAGGTTACTTAGAACTGGTGAATAGCAGATGTGTCTTAACTATTGTGGTTTTAGAGCGCTTTGAGAGAAATTTCTTGTTGTGCTAGAGCAGTCCCACCTTTCTTGATGGTTTGGGCAGTGAGCAAGTCGAATCTTAGGTGGTTGTCTATTTTAACGCTTAAAGGTTTGGTGTGTGTGGTTAGGGTAATCACAGTTTGTTTTTAGAGATGATAGTAAAGATAGTAAAGCTATCAGTTTAGGGGAAGGATCTGTATGGGCTGAAAAGGAGTCATTTTGTTTTAGTTGGGTTATGAATAAGCTGTTGGTTAGTTAAAGTTAACCAGGTTTCAGCTAGTGAGAAGCATTCTTGTGTTTGGGAGTGGTGGTCCTCTAGTGTGGGGGGCAGCACATGAGTGGTGCCTTCCGCGTATTGAATAACTGAGGCCTTTAGTGTGGAGGATGAGAGTTGATTGGTGAGTAGATAGAAGAGTAATGGGCCTAGTATGGAGCCTTGAGGATAGCAATAGAGATATGGTTATTGAGTTCAAAGGAGTTTCCTCCTTTGTGTAGTGGGTTTATAAGGGAGGCTTTCCATATAGAGGGTACTTTACACTCAGAAGATTGCAACAGGGTAAGCTATAACTACTGCAGCTATTTGGAGGTATTCTGTGGGTAGGTTATCGGCGGCCAGGGTGGTAAGTTTCTGGAGGAGTTTTAGAATGGTTTTGATACCAGCTGAAAGCTAAAATGGGAGCTGTTATCTTGTGTTCCATTGCTAGTTGGTGTAGTTGTTGGGGTAGGGTGACAGCTATTAATCTGGTTATTAGCTAGGGCCTGGATTGTTCATTGAAGTATTTACTGGATGGGGAGGTTATCTTTGTTTCCAGTTGTAGATGTAGGGGTTGTACGTTTTCCTAGGTTGCAATGCAGAGTTGATTCCTGCCCAGAATTTTTGAGGGTGGTTACCATGTTTTCCTGTAGATTTTGGTAATAGCCGATTTGGTCTACTTTAATGAGTTTCTTGGCTTTGTTATGAAGTTCTAAGTAGTAGTTTTTCTGCTTGGGTTTTGCTTTTATTGAATTGTATTCATGCTTTGTCCCTTTCTTTGAGAATAGATCTGGTAGGTTGCCAGGGGACATATTTAGCTTTTATTCTAGTGGTTCTGTATGGAGCATGATGGCTTAATATTTTTAAGAAAGTTGTATTAGAGAGGACTGTTTTAGAGGAGTCCAGTTGCAACATTTTAAGTCGCGAATAAAGTCATTAGGGTTAAAGTTCTTTTGTTTCTGACTTCTCTTAGTGTTACCTAGCTTATATGGGGAGTTTTTGTTCTTAGTAGGTATGTTGGTTGCTGAGAATGTCTGGCAGATGTCCAGCTTGGGATGCGAGGGAGGGGTGAGATACAAGTATCCAGTCCAATATGGACCGGCACGTGGAGCTTTTGTTGTTCCTGGTGGGGGATGTGATAAGTTGGGTAAACCTGTGGAGGTTAATGTGAGTGGATGGATTTTGGCTAGAACAATTGAGCCAGTTTGTATTAAAGTCACCTAGCAGGATATTTTCCAGTGGCAGGGAGTTTGAGATGCTATCTAGTAGGTTTTCCATGATTGTAATATTGATTCCAGGGGGGATGTAGCAGCCAATGATATTTGTGTTTCTTGGGGTTCAAGTTTAAACTTGGCAAAGGTTTTTGAAGTCTGGGATGCTAATATAAAGTTCTTCAAGCATGAGGTGTTTTTTGTACATTATAGCTACACCCCACCCCTTTTGTCTGCTCTGTCTCTACGAATGGTGATATACCCTGGAGTTCTGATTTCATTGTTATGAATTTCTGGCTTTAGCCACATCTTTTAGACAATTTCTGGTTTGTATTGGGCTAGTAGGGCATGAAGGTCATGGACCTTATTAAGGATACTTCTCACATTTTGGTTACGAAAAAGGAGAGGGTTTTTGTCTGTGGATTAGGGGATTGAGTTGGTTGGGTTTTGGGGTGATTGGTGTGCCTGGACCTGGGTTGGGGTGGGGGTGTATGTCCCCACAACATGCAATAGTAGATCTAAATGTAGTTTAAGCTTGATGATGAATTTCATGTATTTTAGAGAGGTGTGGGACTTTCAACTAAGTGGAAGTAATTTGTGTAGGTAGTGGTCTGCATGGTAGGGTTGGGAGAGGTATGGAGGTAATTGAATATTTGGTGGGGGTTGAATGATAGCTAAGGGTTGAAGTCTGCCTGAGGGGGTTAGGCTGTGGTGAAGCTGGCCGTGATAGGTGGTTAAGGCCGAGAATAGAAGCAGGACAGAAATAGAGATTGTACAGAGAAGGGGTTTTAGTATGTGATTATGTGCTAAGGGTGAACATTGCTGATTATATTGGGGGAGAGTTGATAGAGCAGGTGGAGTAATAAGTACTTGTGTGTTGAGGCTTGTAGCAGACCTGTTAGAGGGCTGCTTGGGTATTGGAGTGCAATAGGGTAATTAGGGTGGTGGGAGGTGGTATTTGGTAATTTGAGAGGTGTGGTCTATGGCTACAAGTCAAATTGAAATGGTGGGTGGTAATTGGGGTAGGGAAGTGGGTAGAACCAAGGATGGCTGACTGTTTCTATAGCTGACTTGCTCAGTCAGTCCGGCTCTTATTTTACAGGTCTGACCGTCTTAGGTAGCAAGTGCAAAACAATTTTAACATGTTTTGCTGCTTAAGATTGTCCTATTGGACTTGTAACAGATTATACAAAAAGGCTAAAAACTACATTGTTCAGTTAAACTAATGGCAGGAGAGGGCATTGAAATGACTGGAAGGGCAGTCCATGGAGCAGAAAAGAAGGGTTGGTAGAAACAACTTATGGGATATGCAAGTAGCTGTTTAACAAGTGACGGGATATAATTAGAGTTGGTCTGTTTTAAGCATACATTGGTTGTAGAGCAGTCCGCGTACTCTGGGTTCAGCATCCTTACTTACACACAGGGTTCTGTTCAGTTACTGTTGGGTTCTCTGCGGGTGGTTCCTTGGTCAGAGCTGTCTAACCTCTGGAAAACAAATTTGGTATAATGTGAGGGGGTAGAACTGAGAAAATAGATACAGATAAGATCCTGTAATGAACAGTGGTGAGGTGGAGGTAGGCAGTGGTGGAGAGCACGCTATGGAAGACTAATGTAAATAATAATTAGTAACTGGAATTGGAGAGATGTAGGTAGAGGCAGGGTGAGTGAGTAGAGTATAGAGGGGAGAGGGAGACGGGTAGTTCACCGGATATGTGTGCAGGTCATTTGGGAGAGTGTGAGAGAAAAAAGTAATACAACAGGGCAGTTTAAAGCTTGAGGTTACAAAGTCTTATGCAGTACTTTAGTGGTCAGGCATAAGATAGTGGCCTATTTTGTAACTATTTTAGTCATTGCTGCATTAAGTAATCGCTGTATGAAGCTAGGTAGCTACACACTTTAATCACAACAAGCAGAAATGTCACTGCTCAACAGCTATTATAGCTACATATTTAAAATGGTTCAAGCGGTTAATACTTCGCACAACTATTCAGACAGTTACAGGGCTATTCTACACAATACAGGAATTGCATTTGTCCATTCTAACATTGGCACACAACAGTTAAGTTAGTGCATATCAGGTTTGTTAGGAGCTAGACTACATTAGGCGATTCGTTCCTTAGCTAGCAGTGATGACAATAGAGTAGGCCAGCAGATGGTTAAAAGCTCTAAATATCCGTGCTAGGAACTCGCGTGGTAGCTCTTACTTTTCTTGTATAGCATTCGCACTAAAGGTATACCCTATGCAATGAAGGAAATAGTAACACTAGCAGTAGCCATTGAACCAGTCAGTTTTAGACCTGCGAACATCATTACAGTAAAAATCAGTAGAATCAGTACATTTTTAAAAGCGCAGCTGTTAAATAACAATTGCTGTCACCAGGAATACTATAATTGTCTTTCGGCTTTTCCCGGATAGGGGTTGCCAAAACGGAACTCCGGTCTGCTAATGACTAGCAGTGGATTTTTACGGTACGGAGTTGCCAGACCGTTGCCCAACCTTCAAAGAAGTCACACCCATTCACGCACACACCTACCTGCATGTCTTTAAATGTCCTACGACTGCGGGGAGGACATGCAGACTTCACACAGAAGGCGCTCCAGACAAGAATCGAATGGGAGAACCTCTTGCTGTGAGGCAACAATGCTAACCGCTGCACCACTGCGGCTCCTGTCACCAGGAATACTAATTTGTGAAATTCTTAGCTCTCAATATTCCTAGGCTGATCGCCACTATAATAAATACAATAATACAAAGCCGTACCTATGTACGGCACTTGCACATCACTGGCTAGTGTTCTGGAGCCAGGAAGGAGGTAGGAGTAAATATGGCGTAGGGTGCCAAGCAGGGATTTTGAATTTTACAAAGGCTCATGGTAGTTGCCAGGGCTTGTACAGTACCAGTCTCTGTGGGAGATATTTAAATTGGGATAGACAGAGCATTTCCAGAACCTAGGACAGCTGACTGAGCAAGTAAGCTATAGAAACATCAGTCAGGTTCTTATTTTACAGGTCTGACTGTCTTTGGTTGCTAGGGCTAAACAATTTTAACAAGTTTCGCTGCTAAAGATAGTCCTATTCGACTTGTAGCAGATTATGCAAAAGGGCTAAAAACTAAACAAGTTTTGCTGCTTAAAGTCCTATTGGACTTGTAACATTTTATACAAAAGGACTAAAAACTACAGTGTTCAATTAAACTAATGGCAGGAGAGGGTGTTGAAATGATTAGATCAGTCCATGGAGCAGAAAGGAAGGGTTGGTAGAAACGACTCCTGGGATGTGCAAGTAGCCGTTTAACTCTAATTACATCCCATCACTTGTTAGTGTATTTTAAGTATACATTGGTTGTAGAGCAGTCCGGGTACTCTGGGTTCAGAGTCGCTGGTTAGGGAGTACTCACAGGGTTCCGGCCAGTTACTGCTGGGTCTTCTGCAGGTGGTTCCTTGGTCAAGGCTGTCTAACCTGTATGTACGGCACTTGCACATCACCAGTGAGTGTTCTGGAGCCAGGAGGGTGGTAGGAGTAAACATTAAAAATACTTAAATGTTGATTTCTTACGCATTGGGCGATGCCTCCCATCCATCCACTGCAGAGACAGGAAGGCAGTAGTAGACTCTAACCCTCTCTACCTACTGAATGATTATGTGGTATGGCGATGCTAATGAGAAGGGAAAAATTATTTTAATGCAGTACCGTACAACAGACACAGTCTGAAACCTAAACTCATGAAACATGACATCTGACATGCCTCCCAGTAAGAGGTTACTCCAGGTGTCACATGTAGATTATAAAGCTCATTCTAGCAGAAGAAAGTGCGCCTGCCGTCATAAGCAGTGATCAGCCTAAGCGCCACACCCGTGCATTTCACATCACTAACCCCTACAGAGTTGTCTTTCTTGCTGACCCTTTCAGATGTGTACTTAAATTTCTGAAGTTTGAAAATTATTCCTATTATTTCTTTTCCTCTATCACAAGCACTGTTGCTGCCAAGAATTGCTTGATTCTTCCTGAAGATGCACTCTTCCAATCGACAAAATCCCTGCCAGCTCGACGCCCAACCTTCAGCGAAGGCATGCCCATTCACACGTCTTTCGAACGCTACTCGACCGCGGGGAGGACATGCCGACTCCACACAAAAGGCACTCCAGATGAGAATCGAACGGGAGAACCTCTTGCTGTGAGGCGACAATGCTACCGCTGCACCACCGCAGCTTTTCTTTAAAGGATTCTGTCATGCATCAAGGCCTTGACCATGGCCTGTGAATCCTTTAAAGAGGAAGGTAATAGTTGTTACCACAAAAATGTATAGGAGCAGTCTAATGCATAAAGGGAGTTAAACCGCATCTCTCTCCTTGTACCCCCTTAATGTACTAATTTCACAGTCATGTAGATGAAAAAGTGTAAAACCTGCAAAAGTCCATCCCATTCCCAGCATTGCAGTCCCTACAATACGAAATTAGATCTGTACTTTACAAACCTCAAAAATTACATTCCCACAAACTCCATACTGTATGAAAACTGTTTGAATATACAGTGTATAGTGTACATAATTTCTTGTACTGTGTATGCTGCTATGCATACTTTGTTACATTTTATATTGTATTACACACACTGTTCACATCGTTAAACTAAAGTTTTTAATGTTTTACTTCACTTGCTCAGGCTGAGTCTGACATTGGTCATTTGTGACCAGTGCTCTACTTTGGTTAACAAATTAAAAAAATAAAAATAAATAAATTAAGTTTTCTACAGAACTTTATTGGAAAGTTTAAATTCACTGGAACTGTCACTTGATTTTTTTTTTGCACCAACCCTGACTGACTTCAGATCTCATTTGGCACTTTCAGTGAAAGCTGTGTTTTTACTTAACTCTCGTGTGCTTGTCAGAGAAGTTCATTTAATACTTATTTTTTCCAGTCTCTATTTTATTTTTTGAAACCTTCCTGTATTTCTGTTACTTGTCATACTTGAGAGTGAGTACCTTGTATCGTCTTGTTGGCAGTTATTTTCCTTTCTTTGACCTTTGCAGTAAGCGTACTTCTTGAATAAGGCTAGTATTTTTTCCTTTTGCTACCTTTAGTGTAGACTTTTTTTTTTTTTCGACCATTGTTGGTAGTTTCTTCCCCTTTTGCTGTCCTTTAAAAAGAAACAAAAAAAAAAACTTTTAACTATATTGTTCAGAAAGTCGTATAGTTTGTGGAGTTTGTTGAATGTATTGGGATTTATTAGTTATGGTGAAGAAAAGCCTTGTGGGATTTATGTGTTAAGGGAAGTTTATGCCCACGCTTATCGGAAGCTCACACAATATGCGTGTCTTGTCTGGGTTCATGTCATCTCCAAGAAATCTGCTCCATTTGCCATGGGTTGAACCCCAGGACTTTGTTTGAACATAAAAATAAACATATTTTGAAGAGCTTTTTAGCCTCGGCATTTGAAGAACCTGTATCTGGAGATAAACCTTCTAAAACAAAAACCTCATCTTCGAAACCTTCAACTTTTTCCATGACTTCGGAGCCATCCAGAAAGAGAACAAAAGGATATCTGACCTCGCCCTCAGATCTGATAAAGACAAAATTGATCTGACTTCCTCTGATCCAAAAAACAAATTGGATCCGACAAATTCTAGTCCGTCTACTTTAATTCAACTACCCAGAACTAAGTAGTCACCTTTGGTGGATCCAGTACCCTCAAGGGTCCTCTCTCCCTTTTTGGAAAGATCCAAGTCCCCTTCTGTTGTCTCCACTCATTCTACCAGAAGATTGACGGAGGAAGATGTGGAAACAGTGGTGAGGAAGATTCTCTCGGGGCAGGGTCAGATGGGTGTCTTACCAGCTCCTACCCCTTCGAGTCAGGAGGTCCATTCTTTTACTGCAACTCCACTGCAAGTTCCTCCTCTTACTCCTTTAGCTATCTCAGAGTTTATGGTTCTGAGCTGTATAGCTCTGATCAGAGATGATTATAATCTTCGGATCTGAAGCTTACTTGAGTGCTTCGGTCTGGGCAGATCTGAAAAGCTCTTGGAGCTGAAGCAGTGGATAGCTTGGCTTCTGCTTCCACCTCGGGGAGGTCTGCAGTCCAACAGCTTGTATTTTCAGATCCAAGGTCTTTCCTTTCTCCAGGGTGGTCTGCTTTTCCTTTGAGGCTGTAAAGAGGGGTTTCTTTGTCTCTGTAGAATGGATGGATCCAGCCCCCTCAGATCCTAAGTCTTCACTCCTCGCCACAGCGACAGCCAGTCTGAGACACCCCAGGCTTCCCAACAAGGTATCTCCATTTCTTCTTCTTCCTTCCCAGAGCATCTCACTGAGGAGGTCCCTCGGAAGAAGACATGTAAGAGCAAGCACATGGACTTCCCAGAGGAGTCTGTCACTGAAGATAGACTCAAGTGAAAGATCCCCACAGTTGCCTCCTGAAGATGTCTCATTTGGAGACCTCCTCAGGATCCTAAAGCAGAGAGGTAGCTAGACACCCAGCAATCCTTCATCTGAGGAATCTATACTCTTGGAGGCTTTCAGTACTGCCCATCTATCTCCTGGGTTACCCTGCCTACTGACCAGCGTACTGAGTTAATCTTTCAGTGGGCTTGAACCAGTACCTCAGAGAATGGACGAGTTCCTTCCAAGTGTGTCAAGGTTATGGCATCACCATTGTTAAAACAGTTTTGGAGTATGGCTGTCCCCATTGATGCTAGGGGCTGTCCCCATTGATGCTAGGGTCAAGGCAGTGGCCACCAAAATGAAACTTGTTCATCCCCCTAACAAGGAGTCTAGGGTAGTGGACAAATTTGGGAAGTATGTCTATGCTTCAGTGACCTTCACCTTAAGGTTGCTGAATTATTTGGCTTATTTTACAAGATTGCAGAGGGATGTGATTAAGGAAATGTCAAACACCCTAACAGGATCTGTCTCTGCAGAGGTCCAGTTATGATGACTTCTCAGTTGGCTACCCTGCAGTCTATTTCAAATTCATTCATAAGGCTCATTATGAACTTTGCCGAAGGAACCTCAATGGCAGCGGGTTCAGGCATTTCCATCAGGAGGCATGCCTGGATGTGCTTAAGTGATTTTTGCAGAGCCTTTCAAGTTGTTGTTTCAGTGCTTCTTTTGATGGTACTACTTTGCTTGGCCCCAAAGTGAAGGACACATTATCCAGGTGTGAAAAGGATGGAAAGTCTCAATCTGCCATGGGCATATGCTTTTTCGACCCTTCAAAGATCCTTTTATAGGAATCAACAAGAAGGTCAGAAAATGTGTTTCAAGAAATCCCAGGGTCCTTTCTAGGACAAACGTGGGGGTAGTTCCTCCAGGGGCAAAGTAAGAAACTCCAGTCTTCGACGCCACCCCTGAGGCAGAGATGGCCCACAAAACCAGGGGTCTGGAGATTCTTTGACAGATCTTACCAGCACTCCTGATAGGAGGTCCAATTGTCCACCTCTGGAGGCAATCTGGGATCGATTTATCCTTGCACCAGAGAGCTTGGCTAGACATAAAAGATACTTGGGTGCAGAGGATTATTTGCATAGGTTATATAATACTCTTTCAACCTCCAATCTCAAGAAAAATCCCCAATGTTTCACCTAGACAGAGGGAACAAGCAGTAATTCCAATACAAAAGCTGAGAAAAAGTCATCAAAGAGGTCCTGCCAGACCAGATAGAATCTGGAAATTACTCAAGGTTCTTTTTAGTGCCAAAGAAAACAGGGGACTGGACACCAATTTTGGATTTCAGCAACTTAAACAAGTCTGTTCCCACCAATTTTTGGACGGTCATGGTTCAGTCCATTCTCCCTTTTCTGGGTAAGAATGACTGGATGTGCTTGATGGACCCGCCCATTGGCCTCACCACAGCCCCCAGGGTGTTCACCAAATGTATGGCAGTAGTAACAGGTCACTTGAGGCTGCAAGGATTCCAGGTGTTTCCATATCTAGACTACTGGCTCATTGCTGCCCCAACCAGGTATCAATTAATAAGGACGAGATCAGGTTCTTCAAACATGTTCTCATCTAGGGATAACCATAAACTACAGTAAGTCTCAAATGGAACCGACTCAGGATTTGGAATTCATAGGAGCACTGTTCAACACAGTCAGTGATAGCTTTACTGCCTCCCTCAAGGATTCAAGCTACAAGATCCCAAGTCAGAAAAATAATTTGCAGTACCAAGATTTCAGTTTGCTTTGTCCTTCAAGCTCTGGGATCAACGTCAGAGACAGTAACACTAGTGACTTTAGCCAGATTTTATGTGAGGATTCTACAGTGGATGCTAGCAACACAGTGGTAGATTCTTTACCAACCCATGTCAACTCTGATACAAATCACTCACATATGCAAGAGAGATCTCAGGTGGTGGATTCAGTCAGATCAGGTTGTCCAAGGTTGTCCGTTCATTCCCCCTCAGCCCAAGGCCATAGGGACCATGGACACTTCCCAGTTGAGGTGTGTGTGTGTGGGGGGGGCACTTTCTGGGAGAAACGACCCAAGGCACTTGGTCCCCAGAAGAGGCCAGCTTGCATATCAGTGTCCTAGAGATGAGCACAGTACTTTTAGCATTGCAGGCACTTTGGGATGCTCTCCCATTGGGAACGATTGTAATTCAAATGGTCAGTATGTTAGTAGTTTGGTACATCAACAAACAAGGAGGGATCAGATCTTATCCTTTCTGTCAAGAAGCGCTCAGAGTGTGGCAGTGGGTGATCTTATCCAAACGCTTTCTCATAGCAACCCACACTCTGGAGAAGTCCACTGTGATAAGCTGAGCTGGTGCAATCTTTTACCTCATGAGTGGTCTCTCAACCAGAACATGATAGAAATTATTTTCCGTCAGTGGAGCCAGCTTTAATGCAGTCTTTTTGCTTTTCCTGTAAACAACAAATGCAGCAGCTACTTTGCCCTATTCCCCTCACAGAGAGATCAGAGGGATGTTCTACTTTGCGATTGGCTCCTGGTCTGCTTTATGCCTGCCGATCAATCCCGAAATTACTACAGAATGCTGCTATGTTGAATAGCGAAGTCATCCTAATTGCACCCTATTGGCCTTGACAGATTTGGTTCCCTTTCCTTTGGACTCACTTCACCAACTTTGGATTCTGGATCCATTTCCAGGCTTCCTGTCTCACCAGTCAGTCATGATCCATCTAGGCATATCAAACCTCAGGCTGAAGGCCTGGCTTCTCCAGTTCCGTTAATAGCCAAACAATCTATGCTGTCATGTCTGAAGTGTACTGTTATCTTCACATAAACCTTCAACATGTAAACTCTGTTCCAGTAAATGGAAAATATTTGTATATTAGGCACATCAAAAGTATGTTGAACCTTTTTCAGCTCCTGTACATAACATCCTTGAATTTTTGGCCGTACTTTTAAAGAAGGAGCTAGTCCCTTAACTGTTAAAGTTCAGCTGGCGGCAATATCAAACTTTCACATTGGTTTTGAAGGTTTCTCAGTAGCCTCACATAAGCTGTTCAGAGCATACCTCTCAATCTCTCAGTAGAAGAAATCTGGACAAAGCCAGAAATAATGGGAGGGACATAGGCCCAAAAATAGTGACAAGAGTTTAAATATTGCTCCTATAAACTTAAAGATGCTACAATAACAGATTTTGCATAATTGTATATTTTCTGAAGGATATAAAGTCTGAAACTCAAATGTCATTTGTTAAAAACACAAATTTTGAGGAACAGACTAAAATGTGAGGCAGAAATCTGGACAGTCTGTGAAAATCTGTACAGTTGAGAGCTGTGGTGCAGAGCTTTTCTTGAGAGGCATTCTGTTTAAGATTGATCTTTAAGACCCTGTTCCTCCATGGGACCACAGTCTGGTACTGCAGACACTTGTACATTCTCCCTTTGAACCAGCAGCTATGTATGACCTTAAATATTTTACTTGGAAAACATTTTTCCTAGTAGCCATTACATCTGCTTGATGAATTTCAGAAATTCAAGCCTCATCTTCAAAACCGCAATACTTGATTTTTTTTGCAAAGATAGTTACATTACAAATCAGTGCAACCTCTCTTCCCAAGATGGTGTCATAATCTAGTAGCAGTCAGTCCATTCATTTGCCAGTTTTCTTCCCAAAATTTACTAATAAAGGCAAGTACATGTTACATTTACTGGACACTCACAATTATGTTTTTATTTGCACAAAACAAAAGGTGTAAGACAGATCAGTTGTTTTGTTTGCCAACTTGAAATTGGGAAAACCAGTTGCCAAAGTAACTTTAGTCAGATGGCTAACTGATTTGTTTATAATTTTATTTATAAATAATTGGATGTTACATTAACTCAACCAGTGTAGACTCATTAAACTAGATCCATGGCAACTTCTTCGGTTTTTGTTTTCAGGACATCCATGGATGACCTGTGCAGCACGTACTTGGACTACTCGCCATACTTTTATTCCTCATTACAAATTGGATCTGGTCTCCAGAGGTAGAGGAACATTTCGTTCAGCTATGCTCAGGAGCATAGTTTCTTGAGTCCACCCAGAATTTTAGGTAGCTGGGGACTGTGTCCCATCAGCTGAGGTTAGAATGAAAATTGACATCAGATAAAGAGGTTATGTACTTAACTTAACATTCCAGCTGTGTTGTCCATTTTCATTTTTCCTCCGCTCCCCTCCAACCAACCCCCATTCTTTGCAAACTTCATGTATTGACTGTGTGCTTGTCTTCACCTCCTTTTATCTGTGCTTAGTTAAGTTTTCCTTTCTGGCAAAAATTGGCAAACAAGATCTGAGGTCACTTAGGGTTGGTGCTTTATGGGTAAGGTAGAAGCTTGAGAGTTTTTGGTTGCCACTAGCTTTAACAATGGCCGAGGGATCAGATCCAAACCCATCCGTTGAAGAATGAAAATTAACAATACAGATGAAATGTTATAATTTATTTATTTATTTATTTATTTATTTAACATTTGTTGACCGGGAATGTCCGACTAGGTTTCACAGAGCCTGTTTTCAGCGGAGGCCCGGGGAGAAATGCTCCAGATGCATGTCTTTGGAATGTGGGAGGAAACCGGAGTACCCGGAGGAAACCCACGCGAACACAGGGAGAACATGCAAACTCCACACAGAAGGCACCCCAGCCGAGAATCGAACCGGAGAACCTCTTGCTGTGAGGCGACAACGTTAACCACTGCACCACTGTGCTGCCCATAAGTACATAACTTTATACTTATGATGCGAAGTACCAGTCTGGGCACAAAAGTAGTAAATGCAATGAGTGCCTCAATGGCTTGTTTAACACTGCCTTGCAGTTAACTACTTAATTTATGCCTGGTAAGGAAAAGGCCTGGAAGATTATTTGCTTTTCTTCCCCATGGACTAGAATGTTTACCTACACTTTCTCCCTTTCTTCTGATACCCAGAGTTCACTAAAGATCTTGTCAGACTTTCCATAGATGCATTTGGTAACTCTCTTGCCCCAGACAACATTGCTTCTTATTTGTGCATCTGGCGATGGGCAGTTACAAAAAACTTCCTCACAGAGTGGACCTTCTCACACAGGACAAAGCATCCTTTATCCATCCCACTGTACATAATCTCTACTTAACAGTTTGGATGATTAAATTTTGATCCCATATAACCAGTGCATGTCTTGAGGAAAAGGTGCCTATTAACGACAGCTAGAAATCTGCTACTAGGAAATTTATATCAAATAAATGTATAAATAAATGTAATCCAGCGTGCTAATCAAACTTTTTACCACCATAAATATTAGAAGTATAGTCTCCAGTCATCACAAAACAAAAAAAAAAACCTTGAGTAATTCTGCAATAAAATGGCTAAATTTGCAGCAAATATTCGTTTCAGATCCCACCACTGTATAGCACTATAAATTGGTTAGAACTACCCAATCAGCTAACATACGCAGCTTCTTACTGCCTATAAAATTATCCAGCATCCATCTGCTTCTTCATCACTAAATACCATTCTACACATTTGTGCTGCCATTCTGTCATTATGATCCGAATGCCAAAAACTTCTCGGTCCACAAACCTATCAGATCTGTTTGGCATGGTCCCTACCCATACCATGTTGCTAAGCCCTGGAACTCCTTGCATATATCCATCAGATCATTACCCTCCCTGTAGTCCTTTAAATCCATTCTGAATCACTTCCTAGGCAAAATCTGGCACTGTTCTTGCTCATAATTAGGGATGTAGTTTATCCCTCACAATTTAGGAATGTAGGTTATCCTGGGTTGAGTAAGTAGCTATTCATACACACCTCCTTACTTCCCCTTTACTCACTTCCTAACTTCATTTATTTTCTCTTCCCTGACTGTCAAAATTTGCCATAACTTTTGTTTTCGTCTCTCACTTCATAATGCAATTCCTGTTTATTTTATATTGACTTA
>NC_056746.1:1530267547-1530285047 GCF_019279795.1 Protopterus annectens
TCATGCTAATCACCAATCACTGAATCTGCCCCACCCCTGTACCCATTTCCTTCTCTTCCACTATTCCACAGCCTGTAAAGCACAGTCTTCCATCTAACTACCTTACAATCACAAACAACACCTCTCATCATCCACCACACCCACCCCATCTCAAGCAGATCTCTCACTCATGACCATACCCAACCAAACCATGCCCAAACTACCCAAACCCACATACATACACCTCTTACTATTGCTCCCACTGCTAACTTCTATCACCAACCACCAAAAACAACTTAATTTTATCCAAATACCAAGAAAAACTACTTCCACTAACATTATTACAACGCACTCTTTTACTCATCTAGTCCGATATCACTACCAAACCTTCTTTATTCACCACTATGCACACAGGTTACAGCCATCACACTACCAGTCCCAAACGACTATAAAGAACTTTAAGACTCTAAACTACTCAAACTCTGTTTTTACCTCAGAACCCAACTCATTAGCTGCGGTGATAAAACACCCAAACACGGGCCTACAAAATCTAGGAGCACCAACCCTCAACCTGAATGATACCCTACTCCATCGAGATAAATCCACACTCCTCATTCTAAATGAAAATGTCAGAAGTATACTAAACAAAGTCCACGACCTTCATGCACTACTCTCATTTTATCAACCTGAGATAGTCATACTAACAGAGACTTGGCTTAAACCAGGCAACCACAACAATGAAATCACTCCTCCAGATTACAGTATAATTCGTAGTGACAGAATAGGTAAAAAAAGGGGGGGGTTGCTATAGTGTATAAATCTCACCTCATCCTTGAGAAAGTAGACATAACCACCCCAGACCTCATAAAGTACCTCATAAAGTTGAACTCGCTTTAACAAAACTAAAACTTAATGATAGTAAACACATCAACATCATAGGATGCTACACCCCCCCCCCCCATGCAACAATATCCCCATTACAGGAAAAACTCCTAGAATGGATATCTAACTCCCTCCCCAAAGAAAGCATAGTATTAAGAGACCTTAATACTGACTGGCAAAACTGTTCTAGTCATAACCCACTCTCCCATATTAACCTACATGGCCTAACCCAACTAATTACTTCCCCCAAAGAACAGACAAGAGAAACAAACACCAGTCCACTCTAGATTGGATACTCGTATACCACCCATCACTGATATCCCCAGCAGGGTGTCTACCAGACACTGTGAGTGACCACCAAGCCACATTCTTACTCAGATCAAAATCACCACAACTGACCCAAATATCTACTTGCCTAATTAAAAACAAAAAACGCTTTAACCGCTCCAACTTTATAAATGACCTAAAAATGTGCAACTGGACCCCCTAAAAAAACTACCTCTTGATGAAGCTGTACCATATTTCAATACTACCTTCTTAAACACCCTTAACCATCACGCCCCCTCCAGAACAACAAGAATTAAAACTAAATATGCCCCCTGGTTAACCCCAGACCCAAAATCCCTCCTCAAAAAAAGAAACAAGGCCTGAACCAACTACCTCAACAGTAAATCCCAATTGAACAAACAAATATATGTTGAACTACTAACAAAGCCAAAAAACTCACCAAAACAGACACAGCATCTTACTACCAAAAGTTACATAATAAGCACAGGTACAACCCACAAAAATTCTGGGCAGCAATTAACTCCATTCTACAACCAGGTAAAACAACTACCCCAACCCCAAAAATAGATGATAACCAAGAAGACATCCCCACTCAATTTAATAAAGTAACCTAATGATGCACAGCATGTGATTGGATACATTATATGATGAGCTGATTTTTAAACACCAAGTGTTTTCAGGTGTTTGTTAGATCTGAAGAAGCTACTTGCGAAAGCGCTCATCTATCTCTGTGCCAGTTTTGCTTTATTTTTATTTCATTCATTAAATTGTTTAGCTTATCCCTGCCGTGGACTGCTGGTGTGCTTTTATACAGTTTAATAAATGCTTTACAGAAACCATCCAGACCCTACAAACAACCAACCCTATGACAATATCCCCACCCCTGCAAATCCACCCCCACCCCAACTAACAATTGCCCCAAGTTCAGCTTCCACCCAGAACCAACCAAATCCATTGAAAAACTACTCTGCAAGCTCAAACCAATGTCTCTAGCCGCAGATAAATTACCCGCTGAATACCTCCACCTGGCTGCAGATGCCATATCCTTTCCTGTCTCCTTCCTGATTAACAGATCCATCTCCAGTGTATAGTACCCAAGCTATGGAAAATATCACAAATCATCCCTCTACATAAAGGGGGAACCTCCCTGGAACTCAATAACTACCGCCCTATAGCCATACTACCCCTTTTATCTAAAATTTTAGAGAGGGTAATACACAAGCAACTAATGAAATATCTCCAAGAAAATAATCTAATAGCAACACAACAACATGGCTTTAGACTCTTCCACAGCACCTCCACCGAGCTAACAGAATTCACCAACATTGTCAATACTCACAGAAACAATGGACTCTTTGTATCTGCCACCTTCCTTGACTTGTCCAAAGCATTTGATATGGTTAACCACAAAAAACTCCTCCTTTCACTAGCAACTCTAAACCTTACCACCCCTGCCATCTCCTGGCTCAAAAACTGCCTAGAGGGAAGGAAACGAGCTGTTATGTGGCAAAATTAACTCTCCCCCTCCCTACCAGTCTCCCTAGGAGTATCCCAAGGCTCTATCCTGGGGCCACTTTTTTTACCCTCTTCACCAATCAGCTCCCAAACAGTATTCCTAAAGCCTCAATAGTGCAGTATGCAGATGAGACCACCATAATATGTGCAGCCAAATCAATTGACATCCTTCACTCCCTAACTCAAGAATGCTTTTCCCTAGCAGAAACTTGGATTACAAATCAAAGGCTCATTCTGAACCAAAGTAAAACAAAGCTAGTACTCTTTAGCTCCCACAGAGCCACACCTCCCACTGATTCTTTATCTCCTCCTTTAACAATACCACAATCATCCCCACAAATCATACCAAACTATTAGGGGTTGAAGTAGATAATCTGCTTAGATTTGACCTACATATTTCTATTAACCATAAAACAAGTACATAAAAAACTTGGCCTACTGTATCGCAATAAAAAAATTTCTCACTGACCACTCCAAAACTATAAATAGCGAGGACTCACCTACTATCCACCCTACTTTATGCCTCCCCCGTGCTTACAAATCTCCGCAAATCTGACCTAAACAAACTTGATAATTGTTATACTAAGCCAAATTCGCTATAACCTCTCCCATTAGAACACATCACTGTGAATGCCTAAAAAAATTCAGTTGGCTAGAGCTACCACTACTACTACTATAACTCAATCAACTATCACTAGACCACAAAATAATACTTAACTCTGAAAACACCCCATCTCTACAAAATCTTTTGCAACCCTATACAACCGCCAGGCCCCTGATTTCTAGCACACAAAATCTCCTCAAAGTAACCAAATATAACAATGAAGATGGTATGTCTGTCTACAGCCACTGTATAGCAAAAACCTGGAACTCCCTTCCTGCCCACATAACTGACAATAAATCCCCATCACAGTTCAAGAAACTTGTTAACTCACTTTGAATAACCAACTGTGCTCCTGTACCCCCCCCCCCCGGCTAATGTCTCATTATGACACTTTTCCTAACTTAAGTAACTCTGCTAAGCCAACCACAGTACTGTGCCCACTTAGGACTGTTAATCTACTGCTCATCCCATCTCCCCAGGAGTTGGGGAAAACTACCCCAGCAATATTGAGCTCTCCATAAGCAACTAAAAAGAGGAGAAGACATATTGTAAATCAGTTTGGTATCCTTCTCAACTAAAACCAGGTGAAGACATGGTGAATCGGTTTATCCTTCTCAATTATAGCGAGCATCATCTGCTCTCTCGGAGCCTTATTCTACGTCCCTCTGCTTTTACTCTGATAGTACATCTATCACAGGAATCCTAAACTTAGGAATATCTTCTAAAATGTAATATTATATTGAAGAGCACAAATGTATCCTGTTAGTTAATACGTATGTCAAAGTCTGTTGTATGGAAATTGTATGTCAAAAGTCTGTCCTTTAAAACTATGTTTTGTAAAAAATTGTTCTCTTGGAGCTTTTCTCCCCGGGCCTCCACAAAAAATGAACTTGTAATCCAGTTGCACTCTTCCGATCAACAAATGTAAAATAAAATAAATAAATAAAGATACCAGTCAAATTTAAGGCTTTTCCCACCTGTCTGCAAAACACTGCTGTAATGGCTTTGGCAAACAAATGAAAATGATTGATGGGTGTTGGTTCAAGACTCCCATCCATATCTCTCAACAGTACAGACTTTTGCAGAAAGTTTGTCTGTTTTTCATAAAATTGCAGTTTTCTGTCAAATCACTGGCAAATCATTGAACAATGAAGTCAGAAAATTGACAGGCATTTGATTTTCAGACTTCATATCCTTAAGAAATTTCACTCTAATGCAAAACCTGTGTATCAACTTTCTAAGTTTGTAAGTGAAATATTTATAAATTTTCCCAATTTTTTGGCCTTTGTCCCCTATTATTTCTCATAGGTTGGTACTAAGCTAACTGCCCTTGTGAGCCATTTTAAGCCTAGCCAATTATCCCTTGTGAGACTCAAACCCTGCACCTTGTGCTTGCAAGGCAAACACCTTAACCATTAGGCCACTCTCCCAAGCCTTGTTCAGATTTCTTGTTCTGTGATGTTGAGAAGGGATGCTGCCAACCCTTCCTACTGGAGCCAGTCCACTGCACTTCCACAAGTGTCCTCCTCAGCAGTGCAGATTTGCTTTATAGTTCTTTTACATCACAAACACACGCACACACATTAAATCTTGTTGTCCATGTTATTTATTCTTTTCCTTGGTTTCATTTCTCTTACTTGTAATGTTACTTTTACTAATTTTTCTCCTGCCTCCCATATCTACCCTAATTATTACTTCTAACAAATACTTTTCCTCACTCTTTCTTCTCTTCCTCTTCTCCTCTTTACCCACTATTTGAACTTTTCCACTCTGACATTTGCTTTGAGTAAATAATGAACTGCCACACTTATGTCAGTACATTTCAATGCTACATAGTACTGTATTTAGTCTAATAATAGGTTCATAGGTAGGTACTAGGCTATCGGCCCAAAGGCCTAAGTAAGCCTAGCCAACAAGGTTCCCTGGCTTATGCCACCCAAGAAAATTTATTTTCCTGTGCCACTGTAGAGCAGAGCCACAGAAGTGATTCCCGGGGTATATTTCCTATTTCCCATCTACTCAAAGATTTTTCTTGAAGAGTGCTAATGAGGAACTTTGCTTGACATAGATGGGCAGCTTGTTCCAGAGTATGGGAAGGCTCTGTGACAGGAATCTATCCCTCCAGCACGTCCTGTTTATTGTGGTGACAAGGTTTAGGTCCCTAGAGTGTGTAGCTCGAAGGGATTGGGATTTCTTTAGGTGTAGCATGTCAAACAGCTCTGGGTTTGACATAGCTTTATATGTTAGGCTATTGAGTAAAGCTGGAGTTTTTTGAGATGGTCAATGTAGGACATCTGTTTGAGGCCAGTAATCCTCTTTGTGAGGTACTTCTGTGGCCTTTCCAGCTGCTACAGATGTCTTGTGAGGTACATTCAAAAAAGGGCTTTGTACTCTATAATGGGTCTAATGAGTGTCGAGTAGAGGGGGAATGTGACCTCTCTTTTTTTCCTGGATGAGAACCCTTTTGTGATGAGATGTGCCACTTGGAAGGACTTCCTGACTACTATGGCGATGTGATTATCAAAGGAGAGACTACTGTCCACCTGGGTCCCAAGGTCTCTTATCACACATTCTGTGTTAAGTAGACTACTGCTTATGTGTAGTTCATGGGTACAGAGTTTTTACCAAAGGGGATGACTATGCACTTTTTGGCATTGAGCTTGAGGCCATGGCTCTGACACCAGGCATCTGTGGCCCTTCTGTAGGATGTCCACATCATCTGGGGACTCTACTATGGCTCCTAGTTTATAGACATCTGCGAACTTCGTTAGCCAGAGAACTTCTGTGTTAGCCTGTACTTCAGAGAAGTAGATACCAAACAGGAGAGGTCCCAGGACTGAACCCTGTGGTACTCCACTTGTCACTGGTTTGAAGTCAGATTTGGAGTCTGCAACTTTTACAATGTGGGTTCTGTCAGTGAGCCAGTTGACACCCATCTTGTGACGTAGGGATTTATACCTAGTTTAGTGAGTTTAGCTATATATACAGAATGGGGGATGGTATTGAAAGCCGTGGCAAGGTCAAGATAGGCTGTGTGAACCACCTTACCCTCATCTACAGCTTTGGTGACTGCCTCAAAGAAATTGATTAGGTTCAGGAGGCATGATCTGCCTTTCACAAACCCGAACTGGGTGGGGTCCAGAGTTTGGAGGTTACCAATGTCTTTGTTTATGAGTTCCATGATGGTACGTACCATGGCCTTGCAGACCAGGCTCGTCAGGCTAATAGGGCGATAGTTCCCGGGATCAGTGGTGGCTCCCCCTTTGTGGAGTGGGATAACTGTTGCTGTGCGTCATTCCGTGAGCACAAAGCCTGATGTGAGGCTGTGATTGAACACGGTGCTTAGGTGGGGAGCCAGTTTGTTCTGAAGTTCATGTAAAACACAGCCTGGGATGTTGTCCAGTCCCATGGATGCTCTGTTATTGGCTTTAGAGAGTGCAGCTTTTACCTGTGTAGTTGTGATTACAGGGACTCTGCATTCTTCCTGTATAGATATGGGCCCTTTAGGGGGTGAGAGGGGGGGTAAAGTTAGCACTAAACCTATGTGCCAGGATGTTGGCAATATCAATTGGTTCTGTAATTTTCATGACGTTGTGCTGTAACTCAGAGCAGATCTGGGTGTTGCCATTGAGATTCCTGACCTAACTATAGAAAGTTTTGTGGTTATCCTTAAAATCAGTAGTGATTTAGTTTTCGTAGCTAGCTTTGGAGGCTCTTATAAGGGATCTCAGCTTCTTACTGAGGCTGACCAGGGAGCTCCACCACTCAAGGGATTTTACTCTCTTTTGCAACAGTTTCTTCCTTCTGTTGTACAGTTTATGGCAGGGGACCACCAGATTGGCTTTCTTATTTTGGAGGATAGCCTCTTGGTTCTGTTTGGGATAGTACGATCCATGCAATCGTGTAAGTGCTTATAGAGTGCATTTGTGTAGGATTCAGCAGTTGTAACTGTATATCTGCATGGGGGTCATGAAGTTCACCACTTCTGTCTTAAGAAGCATGAAGTTGGCTTTGGAGAAATTTTTTACCATGGTTTCCTTAATGGGGGGGTGGGGGTGGGATGTGGATATCTAGGGTGATTAGCTTATGGTCGGTCACTCATGTTGGTAATGACTAGGTCTATGACATTGTTGCCCTTGGTGGGGGAGTGGATAAGTTGATCCAGGGCATTGGAATTTATGAATTCCAGAAAGCGTTGAGCGAAGGAGTTGATACAGGAGTAGTTTTCCCAGTTTATGGTGGGGTAGTTGAAATCGCCCATTTATTAAGGTGTTTGGTTGAACCCTAGTATTTTCCAGTATATCAAGAAAAGAGGAGTGGAAATCCTGGGTCATGGTGGGGGATCTGTAACAAGCTACAGTTTGGATTGCAGTTTTGCTCAGAGTTAGTTGAACTTGGATAACCTCGGGTGCATTATGCTGAGCAACTAGCCTGGAGGTGTGGATATCCTTAATGACTATGGACACACCTCTGCCTCTGGTGTTCCAGTCCAGGTTATGTGGCGGAAAAGTGTGGTATGAGTTATAGCCTGGAAGTGCAGGGGTGCTCTCTGGAGCCTTGAACCAGGTCTCAGTCACTGCACAGGTATCAATGTTCTCCATTTTAAGGAGTGCCTCGAGTGAGTGCATTTTGGGATTTAGACTTCTAGCATTGAGTAGCATTACCCTCAGTTTTTGCTCGCGTGTTCCTGTTACGGTGGTGAATCTGTCATTTGAACCTTGTCTACAAAAAGCACTATAGTGATGGCAAGAGCCTTAGCCAGTATCCGGAATCCCAGGGGCGATAGGTGCAGGCCATCTCTGGCAAAGCTTCATGGTCTGTCGTCCATGTCGTCCCAGGCAGACACATACTGGATCCCCTTAGAATGGCACCAGTAACTTAGCCAATTGTTGAAGTCAATCATTTTGTCCTCGTACTGCGGTATCATTCTGAGTGATGGCAGAATGCTACTCAGGGCTACAAGATCTGAGAGCTCTTCTGCGTCTCTCTTCATGTAGTCCAGGGAGGTACATCTCAGGTCATTCACACCAACATAGACAATGACAGAGTCATATTTGTACTTGTTGTGGAGTGACCCGAGTGTGTGGGTTATGTGGCGGATCTTGGCACATGATAGGCAGCTGACCGTAAACTTTTCCTTGTTTAGCCTGGTGAGTGGGACATCAGTGTGCCTGACTATATGTTTGTCCATAATATCTGAATGCGTGGGATTTTCATGACAGCATCAAGGAAACATTTTCCTTGTGTTTTTTTTTTTTTTTTTTTTTTTTTTTTTTCTTAACTTTTGGATTTTTCTTGGCATACTGATTGATTTCTTAGTATATTTTATTTTTTATTTGTTTACCAGGTTAGTCCGACTGGACACAAGGTGACTGTTTTCAGCAGAGGCTCGGGGAGAAAAGCTCCAGATACATAGTAAACAATTATAAAAAATAATAAAAATAAATTATACAAACATAGCTATTTTGTACAAAGAGCATAGAAAATATAAAAGGAGTAAAATCAGAGTTTTACAATTGATGCAGCATACAGTGGTTAGAATATTAAGAAACAATTAAACAAGATGATATACAACAAATATACAATTGCTTGAACATAAATTCAAAAAGAAGTTTCCATAGACAAACAGGGTCATAAACTAGAAATCATAACTATATTGATATGATTTATATTGCATTTATCTTGTTTTAATGATGCTATATGTGTATTTGTATGTGTCATGTGCACAAATATTTGTATTAATCTATGTATTTACAGTATATTGACAAAGTACTGGGTCACATTAGAGGCTTGGGAGGTCATTGTTAAAAAACTGAGAACTCTTGTAAAGCTTGGCATTGAATACCATAAGTTCAGGATCTGGCGTAGGGACTTTTGTCAGCAACCTTTGGGTCTTGGATCCGAGCCGGCAACTTATTATACAGCTATGGATCCGAGCTCCTAGCTCCTCCCCTCACCCATAATCCCCTGCCAACCCCAAATGACCTCAGATCTAGTTTGCCGCGCTTGTGTGTGTAGCTGGATTTACGAGCTCCAGGCGATTTCTTATTGATAAGTGCTTTTCTGATCTTTTCAGTTAGTTTTTGGAAATTGTAATTTGTGCGAGTGTGTTTAGGTTCCTTTTAAGTTTTAAATAGTTGGTGTTTACCCTCCCCTCGCTGGTCGTTAGAGAGTGCCTGTGTGTGATTGTGTTTGGGGCCTGGTGTGTGTCTGTAGTTAGTTTTGGGTAATGGCAGAGCCCCCAAAACCTATTTTCTCTAAATGCACCAAGTGTGGCCATAAGCTCTGTCCGGCTGATGGCCACACTCGGTGTGTTTGGTGCCTTGGGGTTGGAACACCTCTCTTCAGGCTGTACCTTTTGTACAGCGTTCAACCCCAGGGCACTAAAAGAGCGGAGGTCGAAGCTGATCCTAGCGGGACTTTTGCCCCCGGATTCGGCTTCGGCCCCCGCTACTCCCGTGGCACCTCATCAGCCTGTGGTGGTGGCCACTCCTGCCCCCCTTCCCCCGGCCGGGATTCAAACTCCCACCAAAGAGCTGGAGGACAAGGCCAGGAGGGAGAAACGGAGGGAGAAGCACCACAAGCGGTGGGCCGAGGCCTCCGCTTCGGCCCCCCGGCTAAGCGGGCTTCTCACTCCACGGCTTCCAGGTCTCCTCCTCCTCGGATCCAATCCCCTTGCTTCTCCCCGGGACCCGAGGAGGAGGAGACCCGATCTCCGTCGAGGTCATCGAGGCGGCATTCCAGGCCTGCCTCTGTGGCCTCCTCGAGATCCACCTACAGCCTGTCAGATGCAGACTTGGACCGGATGATGCGAAGGTTCATCCAGGCCCAGCTGCAGATGGGAGTGCTCTTGCCCCCCCCCTTCGGGGGGGAGCTCGACACCCTTTTTTGCTCCAATTGCTCCTTCTCTGACCCGCTTCCCGGGTTCGGAGCGTTCGGAGCCGGGCAGCGTCGGAGCCGGGGGGTGGGTCGGCGCCGACAGTTCTGGGTACTTCGGATCCGACCCTACCCTCGAGTCTTGTCGGGTCCATTGTCGGATCTGACCTCTCGGAGCCATGGCCCGAGCTTCGGATCCGAGGGATTCAGTGTGCCTTCGGCTCCGTCCAGGTTGGAGCGCACTGGTCCCTTGGATCCGGTCTCGGTGCCGGCTCCGATCCCTTCATCGGATCCGAGTGGGAGTCGACTTTCGCAGCCCAGGGAGAGCGGCTCCCCCTCAGCCTTTGATGTAGTGGAGAGGGCTCTGTCGAGCATCCGGACCCCCGGCCCTTGTCTCGGCTCCACCCTGCACTCCCCCTCTGCTGGGTCAGGCTTCCATCACCCGGCCACAAGGACAGCCTGCTTCGATGTCCCAGGTTGTTCCATTGGAACACGATGTTGTTGGCGAGACCTCTTTGGACAGCCCCCCCGAGGAAGTGCCTCGCAAGCACAAGTGTAAGAGGAGGCACGTAGACTCCCCCAAGTCCTTAACAGAGGACACGGACTTGGATGAAGGGGAAGGCTCCCCAAGGTCACCCCCCGAGGATGTCTCCTTTGGAGACATCATGGAGATGCTTAGGATCAGAGGGGGGTTGTCTGCCCCCAAGGCTTCCTCTGACGAGTCCGTGTTCCTTGAGGCATTCGAAGCAGGCCCGTCTACCTCTTGGGTGTCCCCTCCAACCGACCCCCTGGTGGACCTTATCACCACCAGGGCGTGGAAAGAGCCGGACACTGTGGAGCCAGTCCCTAATCGTCCGTACAGGATTTTGAGCCACCACGCGGACTGCTCCCACTGGAGCAAGGGTCCCCCCATAGATGCCATGTTGATGGCGGCAGCCACCAAAAGGGAACTAGCTCAGGAGAGCCCCTCTGTGCATCTACCGAGCAAGGAGTCCCGCTCGATGGATCGCCTTGGGAAGCGGGTTTTTAGTTCGGCGACCTTCTCTGTAAGGTCTCTGAACTATATGGCACATGTCAAAGAATACGCTGCTTCCCCCCCCCTGAGTCCATGTCGGCGGAGGACAAGCAGTTGTACTCCACTCGAATGGCCACTCTGAGATCTATTTCCAACACCTCTATGCGGCTTTTGTCCCAAGCCACTGAGGGAGTCGCTAGAGCTAGTGGAGCGGGCTTAGTTATGAGACGTCAGGCCTGGCTCTGGCATTGTGACTTCGCGGAGCCCTTTAAGGCGTCCTTTGCGAATGCCCCTTTTGATGGTTCTGCCCTGTTCGGTGAGACACTAGTCCAGAGTGAGAAGTACAGGAAGACGCTGTCTGCCGTCGGAGTCCGCTTCTCTGCTCCCCAGAGGTCCTTCTCGAAGAACCAAAAGGGACAGAAGAAGATGTGGTTCTGGAAATCGCAGCATTCCCCACCTGCTCAGGACAACCAGTCCTTCCGTGGCAGAGGAGGACAGGGAGGACGCCGCCCTAGGGGCAGAGGGGCCCTGAAATACTTTGGGTCCAGAGAATCCTTCTCTGAGCGGCCCACGCAACAGCCCTGAAGGGTTGCCCGGCTGCTCCTCTCTGGAGGCAGTCGTGGGGGGAGGGTTTCGAGGCATCTGGCGGCATGGGAGTCCATCACATCAGACCGCTGGGTGCTTCGAATCATATCCAGAGGTTACAAAATCCCTATGAATCATGTCCGCAAACTCGAGAACCTCCCCGATGTACCGCCCGATCAGAAGGAGGCTGCAGCCGCAGAAATCCAGTGGCTGCTAGAAAAGAGCCATCCAGCCCGTCCCCCAAGACCAGCTCAGATTAGGGTTTTACTCCAGGTTCTTTCTGGTGCCAAAAAAGACGGGGGACTTGAGACCAATTCTAGACCTTTCCCTCTTGAACCTGTCGGTAACCAAGGAAAAATTCCGAATGGTCACTCTTCAATCTATTCTTCCCCTCTTGCGGGAGAATGATTGGGATGTGCTCAATAGACCTGAAGGATGCATACTACCACATTCTAATGGACAGATGATCCAGGAGGTTTCTCCGCTTCCGGCTGGGAGCCAGTCACTACCAGTTCAGGGTCCTTCCCTTCGGCCTCACCACATCCCCCAGGGTGTTCACCAAAGTTTTAGCAGTGATAGCGGCCCACCTGAGACTCCAGGGAATGCAGGTCTTCCCGTACCTGGATGACTGGCTTCTGACCGCCCCAACAAGGCATCTACTCTACTCAGCCAGAGATTACTTTATCTGTTTAGCCCCCCAGTTAGGCATCACAATCAATACGGACAAATCTTCCCTTGCTCCGACACAGGTAATAGAGTTCATAGGGGCCAGATTGGATACCAGAAGTCTGCGAGCCTACCTCACTTCGGAACGACTACAGAATCTGAAACTTCATGTGCGGGCCATCCTCCAGTCAGAAGCTCCACTGGCGGAATTGGTCCTGAGGGCGCTGGGCTCCATGGCGGCGGCAATAACGCTTCTTCCATGCGCTCGTCTAAATATGAGGGTACTACAGTGGACCCTCCAAGTGCAATGGTCTTTTCACCTTCTTCCTCTCTGCCACCCTATCTCAATCAGCAAGGCTTGCAGGAGGGCCCTGTTATGGTGGCTCCAGTCCCCAGACCTCCATATAGGCCGGCCCTTCTGCACTCCCCCCCCCCCCTCATCACGGTGACCTTGGACACTTCTCGCCTCGGGTGTGGGGGGGGCATTGCTCAGGCAGAACAGTCCAAGGCACGTGGAACGACACAGAGACCTCTCTGCATATCAATGTTCTGGAGATGAGGGCGGTGCTGTTAGCGTTGCAAGCACTTCAGAACCTTCTCCCCGTAGGAACTATTGCGATACAGACGGACAACATGTCAGTTGTTTGGTACATCAACAAACAGGGGGGAACCAGGTCTTACCCTCTCTGCCGAGAGGCCATGAGGGTGTGGGAATGGGCGATCTCCACCAACCTCTTTCTAATCGCAACGCACATTCCGAGACGGGCCAACATTCTGGCAGACAAACTCAGCCACACCATTCTTTCCCCTAACGAGTGGTCTCTCAACTCCCAAGTAGCGAAGCGGATATTTGCAAAATGGGTGCAACCCTGCTGCGATCTCTTTGCCCTCTCCCTCAAATACGAAATGCGACAGCTTCTTCGCTCTGATTCCCCCCACCAGGGGAAGCCCCGAGAGACCCTCTAGTGCATGCTTGGCCGCCTGGTCTATTTTATGCCTATCCTCCTCTACCCCTGATGCTAAAGCTGTTGCAGAAAACCTCTCGGTTGGGGAGCAGAATGATCCTCATTGCCCCATTCTGGCCTCGGCAAACTTGGTTTCCTTACCTGTGGTCTCACTTGGTGAATCCTTCCTGGATTCTGGATCCCAGCCCGGATCTAATATCCCATCCATCAGGCTTACCGACCCCGAATCTGGATAACCTGAAGCTGACAGCTTAGCTGCTCCAGTTCCACCCTTGATCAGGACTCCCGGCATCTCTTCACCAGTCAAAGCCATCTTGGTGGCAGTGCATAAACCTTCCACCAGGAAAGTTTACCGCAGTAAATGGAAGCGCTTTTCCATCTGGGCGGAACATCATAATTTGGACCCCTTCACTGCTCCGTTAACGTCAGTGTTGGACTTCCTCACCGGACTTTTTCAGCAAGGGGCTAGTTGTTCGACAGTCAGGGTACAATTGGCAGCCATCTCCCATTAATATGTGGGACACGAGACAGGTCCTTTGATGTCAGCTAAACTATGTAAAACCTTCCTCAAGGGTACTTTTCTGCTCAAGCCCCCTATCAAAGAAGCTGTACCCCCTTGGGATCTATCACTAGTTCTTCAAGCCTTGACTGCTTCTCCCTTTGAACCAGCTGCCTCGGCCAAACTTAAATATCTGTCTTGGAAAACAACATTCCTGGTAGCCATCACTTCAGCGAAAAGAGTTTCAGTACTTCAAGCTCTTTCCGTGAAACCCCCTTACTTGGTTTTTCATCAGGATAGAGTGTACCTCAGGACCAATCCCTCCTTCCTACCCAGGGTGGCCTCAGAAACCAATATCAATCAGTCCATCAACCTACCAGTTTTCTTTCCTAATTATCAAAATAAGGGAGAGTGTAAGCTGCATTCTTTAGATGTGCACAGGCAGCTGGGTTTTTATATTCATAGGACTGCTGGTCACAGACAATCCGATCAGCTGTTCATTTCCTTTGCCAAATTCAGTTTGGGTAAAGCCGTTTCAAAGGTCACCTTATCACGCTGGATTTCCCAATGTATTCTTCCAGCTTATGAAGCTTCTGGGAGGCCCGCACCTCAGGGAGTCCGTGCACATTCCACTCTACTTCTGTTGCCTTTAGATCTAGAGTTCCCTTGGATGATATTTGCTCTGCAACCACTTGGGCCTCATCTCATACCTTTATCAACCACTACAAACTGGACGTCATTTCCAGAGGGAGAGCATCCTTTGGCTCCGCAGTGCTCCGGAACATCCTTCCATGATGGCTGCCCAAGATTCAGGTAGCTGGGGACTCTGTCCCAAAGGTTGCTGACAAATGAAGTCCCTACTCCAGATTAAGAAGTTATGTACTCACCATAACGTTCCATCTGAGTAGGTGGCTTCATTTGTCTGCAACCATCCCCCCTCCTTCCCCCTGGCCTTCAGAAGAGTTAGTGTTGTTTGTATTATCCTGCTTTTTCCTGTTGGAATTCCTTTCCAGGTATATGTAGGAGGGCAAACTTGATCTGAGGTCATTTGGGGTTGGCAGGGGATTTTGGGTGAGGGGAGGAGCTAGGAGCTCGGATCCATAGCTGTATAATAAGTTGCCGGCTCGGATCCGATGTCGGATCCAAGACCCAAAGGTTGCAGACAAATGAAGCCACCTACTCAGATGGAACGTTATGCTGAGTACATAGCTTCTTATTATGCTATAAGAGAGTAACTATGTAAAGATAACCATGTCAGCAGCCAGAGTGCATTATAAACTGAATGTTTTACTGTTGACATTAAGAAATGGATAGATTGGCCCAAACTCTGGACTGTGTACCTTGCCTTTTTATTTATTTCTGGGGAAATGCTATTCAGAAGTGAAGAGACACACAAGGGAACAGTTTTTTAGTGGCACACCAGGCTGTGATTTTTTTGATGTCTATTGTCATGCAAAGCTGACGAAATAGTTGAATCTACCCAAGCTGGAAATGTGAGACTGTAGCCCACTGAAGGAGGGGAGATGGGAGGAGTAACTTGGCCAGGAATTGAAACTTGCAAAACTGCTCCTTGTGAAAAGTTTTATTTATCTCAGTAATTTGTTGACACGTTTGCAAGTTTCTTCCAGAGAATGTGTAGTACATCAATAGAAACAATATTTGTAAAACTCAGCACATACCAATGAATGACACATGAGCTGCAGACTCTCAAACTTGGCATTTTTTTTTTCAGGTATTCCATTCTAAGTGAATGGAAATCTAGTCTGACAACAAATGGTAGGGCTATTTCTTCTCACAGTCTGTGCATTGAGACAGATTTAGCTTTCCAAAGGAATCACAATGTCTGCCCCCATGAGGGCAGACAAGAGTAAAAAAAAAATAAAATTAGGAATGAGTACTTATTTTGCTGCAGGCAGCTTTAGGAGGTGCAGTAAGTCACGGCAAGATAATAAATATGTTTTTTCATTGTTTGCCCGTAGTGGTCCTTTAAGCAAAATGTTTGAAACCATGATATTTGATAGTTATTCGAAATACATATGAATACATACAGAAGTACTTCTGATTTGCATAACGAGCATGTTTAAAGTAAAACAAGCATGCTAAAAGTAAAACTAACACAAGAAAAGTATAACGAGCATGATAAAAGTCAAATGAGCATAACGAGTACAATAAAAGGGCAAAGTAAGCATGGAAAAGTGGCTGCATTTTTCTAGTAAATGACTTTTTTTTTTTTTTTTTTTTTTAAATGTGCTACTAATTCGCATTGATTAAAGCTGTTCAAAGCATAACCCAAGTTATTAGAAGTATCTCAGAGTGTGCAAAGGGTTTACAGTGTGTGCTTTATTGCAGTACAGTTGTCTTGAAGAGTTTACTGTGTGCAAAGTACAATTAATTCACAAGGGGCAGCCAGGATAGTCATTTTGATAAATTTCTTGTGCTGTGTACATTTAATTACAAGAGTGCAGTCATTTCAAAAGTGTTTCTTGCACTGTATAGAGTTGTTTTGCAAAGTACAACCATTTTGAGACGGTGCTTGGGCTGTGTACAGTTTATTTGCAAAGTGCAGTAATTTTGAAGTGTTTCTTAAACTGATAAGGGGTGGTTTCACAAAGAACAGGGATTTCAATGTGTTCTTGTGCTACGGAAACTTATTTTACAAAGTGCAGTTATTTCGAAGAGTCTGTTGTGCTGTTGAGCATAGTTAAACGTTCTGGCGTAAATTTCTGGCATATATGTGTGTGCTCGTGCGTAATTCCAAGGGTGTGTATTACTGTGTGGTTTGCTGGCAGAGGCATTTTTGCAGACCCAGTCCACTTGTGTTTGATCATAATATTGCAGAGAATTAGAGGGTGTTTGAGCAGGAATACGATATTTTCATATAAGCAGCTTTTTCTCACAAAGATGCACATACAAGGGCATTTATTCTGCTTAAATCAGAAGCCATTGAAAGTGAGCATTAATTTCTGTATGCACCAGCAGTGTATGCAGGAGAAGGGGAAAACTGCAGTATTGTTGTACAAGCTGAATCAAGGAAGGACCCTGAGTGCTTGAAACTTAAATTTAGAGAAATGTGTAACCCACAGACAAATGTTAAATTGGAGAGCACTTATTTTATACAAGTGACCAAAAGCCAGGAGAAACGTTTGCAGCTTATATTACTGACTGGAGAAACAAATCTAAAATGTGCAGGTTTGGTGATTTTTAAAAGACTAGTTGATAAAAGACAAGCTTGTGTGTGGTGTTAGTAATGCTGCTGTGAGAAAGTCTGCAATAGTACTAAACCGCATTTGCAAAAAGAGCCACTTCACCTGAGCCAGATTCCTGAACTACCGTGGTCACCTGAGCCAGACTTCTGAACTACCTTGGTCAACAGTAGCCACTGACATATGTTGATTGTTCCACTCAAATTACTTAGTGTTGGTAGACTCTGTATTCATACTGGTTTGAGATTGATCTGCTACCTAACCTAACATCCATTACTGTCATTACGAAGTTGAAATGCCATTTATCAGTCCATCGTAGTCCCCACAAAGTTATTTCTGACGACAGTGCCCAGTTTACCAGTCGGCTATTTCACACATCACACAATGGCCACAGTTAAAAATGCCCAAAGGGTTCGCTGCATT
>NC_056746.1:1530290047-1530305666 GCF_019279795.1 Protopterus annectens
ATACAGTCTTCTTTCATCTCTTGCCATTTATCTTGAAAACCAGCGTCTAAACCTTTTAACGAAAGATGCTATAGAAGGTACTTCCCTGCCTGAGGGTCAGCAGTCTTTAAAGAAGAAGGCCAAAAAAAGTCAGGTCAGATTCTTTGGCTGTTCCTCCCCCATTGGATGTCCCCGTTGAGGCTGGTGAAAGCCCAGAGGATAGAGTTCCTGGGCTATATTCCTCTGTCCTGACCGGTTCAGAGGCCGGCATGGATCTGGCTTCTTGCACAACCTCGGAGGCCATGCATATGTTTAATTTGGATCATAGCTTTCATCTGTCCAGATTTTCACAGAATGTCCAGATTTTTGATTCATATTTTGGTCCGTTTCTCATAAAGTTGTAGTTTTCTGGAAATCACTGGCAAATCATTGAGGAGTGACGTCAGAAAATAATGGCAGGCATTTGATTTTCAGACTTCATATCCTTTAGAAAATTCATGCCAATGTAAAACTTGTTTTTCTGTCAACTTTCTGTGTTTTGTAAGAGCAATAACTATCCCTATTTTGGGGACTTTATCTCCTCATTATTTTTGGCTTTGCCCAAATTTCTTTTTCTAAGAGGTTGAGAGGTATGCTTCGGATGCTCAGGTAGAACCATGGCTGATCTCACCAAAGGGTCTGGTGGGGGTTCCTCAGAAACTGGTTTGAGAGAAAGTCCCAACTATGATTATTGAGTGTAAGGCCAACATTGGAGTCTTCTACACATCATAAAGTGGATGTCCCTTTAAAAAAGAAGCAAAAAATAAAACCTATTTCTTCTCTTAAGGATCCTCAAAGTGGATGGCAGAATTTTACACTGGGTTTGTGCAGTACTCTTTTGACCTTGAAGCCTCCTCAGGTGGTCTCTGTTCCAGCTTCTCCTTGATCATCTTCCCCTCTCAAGGATCTAGGGAGCAGAATTCCTTTGAAGAAGAAGAGGATACTGATGAGGAATCCCTGGCCTGTTCTACCCAGATTTCTTCCCCTTTGGATTATGGTTCTGAGTAAGAGGAGTCTGCTAGTCATTCATCACCTTTTGAGTAGATTTCCTTTGGTGTTACCATTACCAGGAAGATGGAATTCTTTAAATGGGATTATTCCTAAGTGTCTGAAGTACAGAGGAGATATGAGCTCCTTCAGATGGAGTCTCCTAGACACTCTGCTGTTCCTCCTGTTTGGATGCTCTTCTGTAAGCCTTTTCTTCTGCATCTGAGGTCCCAGACTTTCTGCCCCCTGCTCTTAAAAAAATGATCAGTTTTATAAAGTGCCTGATGACTGCAAGTGTCTATCTGCTTGACCCTTCAGTGGTCTCTGTGGCATCCTACAAGCTTTCAAAATTACTGCCTTTTGCCAGGGTTCTTTCTTCTGACAAGGGCAACAGACTGTGAAAGGCTGGGTAAAAAGTTGCATGTCTGCCACCCTAGCCTTTCGGACTGTTTTAAATTTTCAGACTCGTATGACCAGATATGTTTTGGTTGACCTTTCTCAGGCTAGTCAGGTTATTTCTGACCTCTCTGATTCTTAGGGAAAGACTTCTGCCTAGTCTCTGTTAATGGCTTTTTCCCAGGTAATTTGTCATTCCATTAAATGTAGATCTGAAGTAGGATATTCATTTGTCTGCAACCTGTGGGTTATGGATCCGATATCGGATCCGAACCGGCATGGTTTTCCAGCTATGGATCCAAGCTCTCAGCTCCTCCCCTCACCCATAATGCCCTGCTCTACCCTCATGACCTCAGATCTCGTTTGCCGCGCTGGTGACTGGATTTGGGTACATAGCTCTCAGCTAAGTGAACTCTTTTTCTTGTGAAAAACAGAGAATTTTTTGGTTGTTTGACTAAATTTGTGTGAAAGTTTAGGTTCCTCTTTAATATAGAGTATTTTGAGTTATTTTAAGTTAAAGTAAGTAAATTTTATTCCCTCCCCTCGCTGTTGCGTAGAGTGTGTGTGTAGGCCTGTGTGTCTTTTTGTTTTAGGTTACTTTTTGTAACTTTTAGTGTTTTATAGATTATGGCTGACCAGCCTAAATCTATATTTTGAATGCTGCGAGTGTGGCCATAAGCTCTCACCGGCTGATGGCCACACTCGGTGTGTTAAGTGTCTTGGGGTTGAACACCTCACATCTGGTTGTTCCATTTGTGCAGGGTTCAACCCCAGGGCACTGAAGGAGCGGAGGTCCAAGCTGGTCTTGGCGGGTCTTTACCGCCAGACTCGGCTCGCCTCCGCTCCTTCGGGGACTACTGTGGCTGCAGTTGTTCCCCCTGTGGCACCACCTCCTGCTCCTGGGACTCAAACTCCCGCTTCCGGAGAGGAGAGGGATGCTGCTAAAAAGGACCGGAGGGAGAAGCACCATGGCGGGCCGAGACCTCTGTTTCGGCCCCGCCAGCCAAGCTGGCTTCTCCCGGCTCCGTCGTTCGGTCTCCTCCTTCTCGGCTCCGGTCCCTGTGTGCTTTCACCGGGTCCTGAGGAGGAGGAGACCCGATCTCCGCCGAGGCTATCGAGGAGGCACTCCAGGCCTACCTCGGTAGCCTCTTCGAATCTACCCATAGCCTTTCTGATGCTGATCTGGACCGGATGATGAGAAGGTTCATCCAGGCCCAGATGCAGATGGGAGTGCTCTTGCCTCCCCTCCGGGAGCTCAACACCCTTTTTAAGCCTATTGCTCCTTCTCCGACCCGCTATCCGGGTTCGAGCAGCTGGAGCCGAGCAGCCGGGCCGGGGAAGGTCGGAGCCGATAGTACTTGGTACCGGACCCGATCTCGGAGCCTGGATCCGAGCCGGATCCGGGGATCAGTGCTCCTTCGGCGCCGTCTGTGTCGGAGCGCACTGTCCGCCGGATCCGGTGCCGGCGCCGGCTCCGATCCACTCTTCGGATCCGAGGGGAGCCGATTGTCGGATCCTTTGGTCGAGGTCGGCTCCCTTCGGCCTTTGATGTAGTGGAGAGGGCTCTGTTGAGGGTCTCCGGACCCCGGCACTTGCTTTGGCTCCGTCCAGCTCCCTCTGCACTGGGCCAGGCTTCCACCATCCGGCCCCTGGGACAGCCCGTTTCTGTGCCCCAAGTTGCTCCTATGGAGCAAATTGCTGCTTGCGAGACTCCTCTGACAGCCCCCAGAGGAGGCCCCTCAGCACATACGGCAAAAGGAGGCACATTGACTCCCGAGTCTCTCACAGAAGACACGGACTTGGAGGAAGGAAGGCTCCCCACGGTCACCCCGAGGATGTCTCCTTTGGAGACATCATGGAAATGCTCCGTATAAGGGGGTGGTCTGCCCCCAAGTCTTCCTCGGACGAGTCCGTGTTCTTGGAGGCATTTGAAGCGGGCCCGTCTACCTCTTGGGTGTCCCCCTGCCGACCCCTGGTGGACCTTATAACCACCAGGCGTGGAAGGAACCGGACACCGTGGAGCCAATTCCCAAAAGACCGGATAGGATCCTTAGTCCGCCATCCGACCGGACCCATTGGAGTAAGGGGCCTCCGGTAGATGCCATGTTGACGGCGGCCACAAAGAGGGAACTGGCTCAGGAGAGTCCTCAGTCCACCCACCGAGCAAGGAGTCTCGGATGATGGACCGCTTGGGGAAGCGGATGTTCAGTTCGGCGACCTTCTCAGTAAGGGCGCTGAACTATTTGGCACATGTTATTCGGATGCAGCGAGATCTTATTAAGGAATACGCTGCATCCCCTGAGTCCATTTCGGAGGAGGACAGAGTTCTGCACTCCACCCGTATGGCCACTCTTAGGTCAGTTACAAATACTTCTATGCGGCTACTCTCCCATGCAACGGAGGGCGCCGCCAGAGCTGAGGACAGGACTGGTCACTAGACGTCAGGCCTGGCTCCGTCACTCGATTTTCTGAGCCCTTCAAGGCGCCGCTTGCGACGCCCCTTTGATGGTTCTGCTCTGTTTGGCAAGACCGTTCGCGAGACGTTGACCCAGAGCGAAAGGACGGAAGACGCTGTCTGCCGTCGAATCCGCTTCTCTGCACCCCAGAGGCCCTATTCTAGGAACCAAAGGGTCAGAAGAAGATGTGGTTCGAAGTCGCAGCAGTCCCAGCCTGCTCCGGACAACCAGTCCTTCCGTGGCAGAGGAGGACAGGGAGGACGCCGCCCTAGAGGCAGAGGGGCTCCCAGAAACTTCGGGTCCAGGGAACCTTTCTCTGAACGGCCCGCAGCAACCCTGAGGGTTGCCCGACTGCTCTACTCTGGAGGCAGTCGGGGACGTTGGGCACCTAGCGGCATGGGAGTCCATAACATTGGACCGCTGGGTTCTCCAAATCATATCCAGGGATATCGCATTCCTTTCCTTCACCTTCCAAAGTTGAAGTCCCTCCCAGACGGCCCACCCGGTCAACGGGAGGCCGCTTTGGCAGAAATTGGCCATCTGCTAAAGAAAGAGCCATCCAGCCCGTTCCCCAGACCAGATCGGATCAGGGTTCTACTCCAGATTCTTTTAGTGCCAAAAAGACGGGGAACTAAGACCAATCCTAGACCTCTCTCTCTTGAATCTGGCAGTCCCCAAAGAAAAATTCGAATGGTCACTCTGGATTCCATTCTCCTCCTATTGGGAGAAAATCACTGGATGTGCTCGATAGATCTCAAGGACGCGTACTACCACATCCTGATGGACAGGCGCTCCAGGAGGTTTCTCCGCTTCCGGCTGGGAGCCAGTCACTACCAGTTCCGGGTGCTTCCCTTTGGTCTCACCACAGCCCCCAGGGTGTTTACCAAAGTACTAGCAGTGGTAGCGGCCCACCTGAGGCTTCAGGGGTGCAGGTCTTTCCCTACCTGGACGACTGGCTCCTTACCGCCCCAACAAGGCATCTACTTCTCTTGGCGCGAGACTACTTTCTCCATCTTGCTCCATTTCTGGGCATCACAATAAATACAAAAAAGTCCAACCTGGCGCCCACACAGCTCTTAGATTTCATAGGGGCCAGACTAGACACAAGGAGTTTACGAGCCTTCCTCACTGCGGACAGAGTTCTAAATCTGCAGCTCCAGGTGCGGGCCATTCTCCATTCAAGTTCTGTTCCAGCGGAGTTGGTCCTGAGGGCTCTAGGGTCCATGGCTGCCGCTATAGCAGTTCTTCCTCTTGCCAGGCTCAATATGCGCATTCTACAGTGGACGCTCTTAGTACAGTGGTCATACCTTGCTCTCCCATGCATCATCCCACAGCGATCAGCAAGGCTTGCAAGCGGTCCCTCTTGTGGTGGCTCCACTCCCCGGATCTCCACGAGGGTCGCCCATTTTGTGACTCTCCCCTCTCGCCACGGTGACCACGGACGCCTCCGCCTCGGGTGGGGGCACTTTGGGCGGACAGTCCAAGGCACGTGGAGCGATTCAGAGACCTTACTGCATATCAATGTTCTAGAGATGAGAGCAGTGCTCTTAGCGTTGCTAGCACTTCAGGACTTTCTTCCCTTGGGAACAATTGCGATTCAATCGGACAATATGTCTGTTGTCTGGTACATCAACAAGCAAGGGGAACAAGGTCTTACCCTCTTTGTTGAGAGGCCATGAGAGTTTGGGAATGGGCAATCTCCACCAATCGCTTTCTAGCAACGCACATTCCGGTCGGTCCAACATCCTAGCGGACAAGCTCAGTCGCACCATTCTGACCCCTTACGAGTGGTCTCTCAATTGTCAAGTAGCGGCAGCATATTCGCACGGTGGGGAACCCTTCATGCGATCTTTGCTTCTCCCTCAAACACCAAGTGCGACAGTTTTTCGCTCTAATACCTCCTCCGGAGGTACCCCAAGAGACGCTCTGGTGCATGCTTGGCCACCCGGTCTTCTGTATGCCTATCCACCCTTGCCTCTGATGCTGCAAGTTCTTCAGAAAGCCTCTCGGTGGGTTGCAGAATGATTCTCATTGCTCCATTCTGGCCTCGACAGATCTGGTTCCCCTTCCTAAGGTCTCACTCGGTGAATCCTCCTTGGATTCTAGATCCCATCCCGGATCTGATATCCCATCCATCCTGCATTCCTCCTCCGAACCTGGACAACCTGAAGCTGACCGCTTGGCTGCTCCAGTTCCACTCTTGATAAGGACTCGGTATTTCTTCACCCGTAAAGGCTATTTTGGTGGCGGCTCATAAACCATCCACTAGAAAGGTTTACGAAGCAAATGGAAAGCGTTTCTCTGTGTGGGGGCGGCAAGGCCTGAATCCTTCACGGTTCCTCTCCCTTTAGTGCTTGACTTTCTAACCACTCTCTTTAACGATGGTGCCAGCAGTTCCACAGTCAAAGTTCAACTGGCGGCAATTTCTCACTATCACATTGGCCATGACTCTAATCCTCTTATGTCAGCCAAATTGTGTAAGATATTTCTTAAAGGTACTTTTCTTCTCAGGCCCCTATAAAACAAGCAGTTCCTCCTTGGGACCTTTCTTTGGTCCTACAGGCCTTGACCGCTCCTCCTTCGAGCCAGCGGCTCGGTGGATCTCAAATTCTTGTCCTACAAGACAGCCTTTTGGTAGCCATTACATCAGCCAAGAGAGTTTCTGAACTTCAAGCTTTATCAGCTAAACCTCCTTACTTGGTATTTCATCCGGACCGTGTCTCCCTCAGGACCAACCCGTCCTTTCTTCCTAAAATCGCTTCTGAAGCAAACATCAATCAATCCATTAACCTCCCTGTTTTCTTCCTAAATATGAAAACAAAGGTGAATATAAACTACATTCACTAGATGTTCACAGGCAACTTAGATTTTATCTGAACAGGACAGCTGGTCATAGGCAATCCGACCAGCTGTTTATTTCCTTTGCAAAATTCAATTTGGGCAAGCCAATCTCTAAAGTTTCTCTGTCCCGCTGGATTTCACAGTGCATTTTATTGGCTTATCAAGCTTCAGGAAGGCCGCACCGGAGGGTGTTCATGCCCATTCAACCCGGTCAGTATCTACCTCGGCAGCCTTCAAGGCTAGGATTCCTCTAGATGATATTTGTGCAGCAGCCACGTGGGCTTCATCTCATACGTTTATTTCCCACTATAAGTTGGATCTTGCATCTAGGGTAGAGCATCCTTTGGCTCATGTGCTCTGGAATATCCTTCCATGATGGCCGCCCAAGATTCAGGTAGCTGGGGACTCTGTCCCACAGGTTGCAGACAAATGAATATCCTACTTCAGATTTAGAAGTTATGTACTCACCATAACGTTCCATCTGAGTAGGTGTATTCATTTGTCTGCAACCATCCCGCCCTCCTATCCCCTGGCCTTTCAGTTTCCTGCATATTCCTTGTTACCCTTTTTAGGGTATTGTTGCTTTGGCAAACTCGATCTGAGGTCATGAGGGTAGAGCAGGGCATTATGGGTGAGGGGAGGAGCTGAGAGCTTGGATCCATAGCTGGAAAACCATGCCGGTTCGGATCCGATATCGGATCCATAACCCACAGGTTGCAGACAAATGAATACACCTACTCAGATGGAACGTTATGGTGAGTACATAACTTCTAATTATGCAGCAGATGCTTCTTCTAGGGCTGCTGTTTCTGGCTTTGTGCTGAGGAGATATCACTGGCTACTGCTTCAACCTCTGCCTGATAATATTAAGGCTAAGTTGATGGATGCTTCTGTGGACAGTAAATGTTTTTTTGCTGCTGCAGCTGATTTTCTCAAGTCCCTGCAGGAAAAAGGAAGGAGTTACAGGACCTGAAACATGTTTAGTCTCCCCTCTGCCAAAGTTCAATTGAAACTATCCCATTAAACCAGCCTGTGTTAGAAGGCATTATCATCCTTCTCCTCTTAAAGGTAAGAAGGGTGGTAGGGGTGTTCCCCCTGCTAAGTCTGTACAGACCCATTCTGCTCAGAATCCTTCCTTTCTTGATAAACCAGGTGCTGTGTGATGTCCCAATTCTTCCCAGCCACTTTCCTTTCTCACATAGTCTTTCTCTTTCCCTTTCTGTCTGGTTAAGCATAACCCAGGATTCCTGCGATCTTTCCATTCACCAAGGGTATTTCATGGTTTGGAAACACCCCCCCCCCCTCCTTCATGGGCATTCCTCAGCCACCGCAAGACCAGTTGAGCTTTTTTTCCAGAGGTGCTTCAGGGTCTTTTGACTCAGGGGAACTATTCAAGAGGTTCCAGCTGCTGAAAGGGGAAAGGGGTTTTATTCCAGAATGTTTTTGGTCCCCAGGAAAGAGGGCACTTGGAGACTCATTCTGGATCTGTCCACCTGAATGCTTTTCTGAAGGTGCCTTCTTTTTTGAATGTTATCCCTTCAGACTTTGTTCCCTTTACTGCTTCCTCAGGCTTTTGTCGTCTGTCTGGATCTCGAGGATGCTTACCTTCATATTCCTGTCCATCCCCTTTTCAGGACGTTTTTACATTTCTCTGTTGCTTCCTGGCATTTTCAGTTCTCTGCTTTCCCCTTTGGCCTCTCTACTGCCCCAGGGATATTCACCAAATGCCTAGCTCATGTGATTGCTTTTTGCAGGCTCAAAGGCATTCAGGTGTTTTTAGACCTGCTTATTCAAGCTTCCTCTCCAGAGATTATTTTACAGCACCTTCAGTGGGTTATTGCTCTGTTGCAAAGGCTGGGATTCACTTAAATTCCTGCCTCCATCATGGGGTCATGTTTTTCTGGGATGCAGGATCCAGACTGTTCGCATCCCTGCTTCCTGCAAAGACTTTGGCTCTAATTTCCTTTTTTCAGTCCTGTCTTCCCCTGGCATTGATTTCAGCCAAGGAATTTCTGAGGGCTTCGGGATTAAAGGCATCCACCATCCCTGTACTTCCCTTCACCAGATTGCACATGAGAAAGCGTCAGTGGTATCTGAAGTCAGTTTGGCTTGAGCATTCTCATCATCTAGAGCTTCCAGTTCCTCCTCTTCCATGTCTCAAGTTGTAATTTCACTGATGGATTCACCAACTGTCTTTGAATCCTGGACATCCCTTTCAACCCCCACTTCCTTCTCAGGAGCTGTTCAGACACCTCAGGTTGTGGTTGAGGAGCTTCCTTCTGAAACCTAAACATGCAAGGCCTTTGGTCTCCTCAGCAACAGAAGGAGCATATCAGTTTCAAGAAGATGAGAGCTCTTCTGTTTGCCCTTACTGCTTTCCATCCTCTGTTTTCCCTAGGGACCCTATTTTCACAGATAGGACCTCATCCCCCCTTGTTTGCTGCTATCTGCTTGAAGATTGGCACTCCAGGTTTGGGAGCTAGCAGTTTAGTACCAAGTCACTTTTCAAGCAGTGTACATTCCTTCAAATCCAAATTTTCTGTCAGACTCCCTGAGCAGGTCCATAACAGTCTCTCAAGTGGATGCTTCAAAAGGATGCGTTTCTGGACATTGTCCACCAGTGGGGTATTCCTTGGGTAGATCTCTTTACCTCCCCTGTGAATAGCTTCCTCAGTTTTGTGCCAGTACTCCATGTTCTCTGGCCTGGAAGGTGGACACCCCATCTTTTTCATGGAAGGTGATGTTTCTTTATACCTTCCCTCCCCTTCCTCTCATTCCAGTCGTCCTGTACAAGATAAAATGGGATGCTCTCAAAATCTTGCTTGTGCCTCCCTTTTGGCCCAGACCACATTGGTTCCCTCTTCTTCTGCACTTAGCCAACGGCAGTCATCACAAGCTACCTCATAGGGTGGATCTTCTCACACAAGACAAGGGTTTTTTTATCCACCCCCCCCCCACCTGTCCACTCTTAACTGACACTGTGGGTGATAGGTTTTTGATTTTCTATAGGCACCTTTATTCTGGGGATGTGCTTTTGATTCACTATAGGCACCCCTTTTCTGAGGATGTTCTTCAGGTTCTGCAGGAGGCCATGAAACCCACTACTAAGAAATCATACTTGTCCAAATGGAAGAGGTTTTCTGTTTGGTGTCTTTCTCGTAACCTGGACCCACTTATTGTGGGTGATATCCTTGCATTCACTGCTGCAGTATTCTTAACAGATTAGATTCCCTGCTGTGGAAGTCCGAACGTCTGACCAGTCTGCCAAAGACTACTTTTTGTTTTTAAAAGGTATGCCGGACAGCACCCAAATGCTCCTTGCGTAGGGTGTAAAGGTGACGTTCAGGCCTACCATAATTGGAACTTCTTTGCCACCAATATTAATGTCTTTTTACCATCAGTCTGTTTACTTGCATCTGTTTTCTGCCAGTAGAGCACATTTTTGTTCTCTAGTGACTACATCCACTTGTTTGCTGATTTCTGTTGCAGTTGTAGAAAAGTGCCCCATTGATGAATTTATTTTTTCTTACTTTTTTTGTGCTCCTTGGGGTTAATGTCATCCAGGAAGGGTAAATGGTAGTGTGGGATACAGATTCCCCATAAAGACCACCACAATAAGTGTCTTTTATCTAGGAGTTTCTCATGACCATACATCTTGTTCTATTTGTTAGACATTCATTCTCTCTTGTTTTTTTTTTTTTCTCTTTCCTTGTATCTTAAGAACCAGTGTCTTAAACTTCTCGCTGAAGATACAATGGAAGGAATCTCCTGCCCCGCAGATCAGCCGTTAGGGAAAAAGGTACGACTGGAATCTTGTCCTGTCCAGCCTCTGTCAGGTGTTTCTCCCAAGGTCATTACAAACCCGGAGGCTCACCTGGCTGTGTTGGTGGATTTCTCTGTGGTGACCATGTCTGAGGTCTGTGAGGGTCTGGCTGTCAGGACGTCTGAAGAGGTTTTGCAAGCATCCATCTTAGATGTTCAGGGGGAACCACAGCTGACTTTTTTTTTTTTTCCCCCCGAGGGGCCTATGGGAGTTTCTCAGCTTTTGGTTGGGGAAGAAGTTCATACTACAATTCTGTACTGCTGTCCTCGGTCTGAGCCTTCTCAGTTTTTTTTTTTTTTTTTTGAGGGAGCATTCCCTTAAAAAAGAAACCCAAAATTAAACATGTTTCTTCTGCTCCTAGGGATCCACAAAGTGAGCGGTAGGCCTTCACTTAGGGGCTGTTTACTGCTTTAATGTCCTTGAAGCCTCCTCAAAGTGTTTCGGTTCCTGCTTCTCCTTGATACTCTCCTGTTTTATAGGCCGTTTAAGGGGAGTATTCTTCTGCAGATGAGTTTGATTCCCATAATGAATGCTTGACTTATTCTACTCAAATTCTTTCTATTTTATACTGTGTATCAGAGGAGGAGGAATCTATTAGTCCAGATGTTCCTTTTGAGGAAATTTCCTTTGGGGGCACACTTTCTAGGATGATGGATTTTTTTTAAGTGGGATTGTGCTTGGGTCTCTGGTATCCATAAGAGGTACTATGAGTTGCTGTTTTGCTGGATGCTTTTTTCATTGCCTTTCATGCCACTAATTCTGTGCCCCCTGCTCCCTGCTCCCTGCTCCCAAGAAGCCAGATAGATTTTATAGGGTGCCTGAGGATTGTTCTTCTTTTTTTTTTTTTTAATAAGTATCCTGCTGCTAACCCCTCTGTCGTGTCTGTAGCCTTTGGTAAGCCACCTCAGTTGCTTACTTCACCCAAGTTATTACCTTCTGACAAGGATAGAAATATGGCAAGGCTGGATAAGAAGATTTACACTTCAGCTACCCTAGCTTTTAGGGCTATTAATTATCAGACCCATATGTCTAGGTATGCATTGGCTGTTCTTTCAGTACTGTCAACTTACTTTTGATTTTCCAGACTCTGAGGGTAAAACTTTTGTTCTTTCCTTGCTAGGACTTCCTCTCAAGTCTTTCATCATTCTACTAAATGTAGTTATGATGCAGTAGATGCCTCTTCTAGGGCTGCTGTTTTTGGTTCAGTGTTGAGGAGGTATTCTTGGCTTGGGCTTCAACTTTTACCTGATGATATTAAAGCTAAGTTGATGGATACTCCTCTGGATCCTAAACTTTTGTTTGGGGATGCTGCTGCTTGTTTGTGTAAGTCCCTTCAGGAAAAGAGTAAGGCCTTACAGGAGCTTAAACATAGTTTACTTCTGTGCCTAAATTTCAGAGAAACTACCCCGCTAAGCCTGCTTTTGTTCGTAGGCAATCCTGCCGTACTACTAAAGATAGGAAGTATGGCAGACAGGCTCCCCCTGCTAAGGCTACTCAGTTTTCAGGGACTCAGAAGCTTTCCTTTCCCCACAAACCAGGTGCTGTATGACTGTGTCTTCCCAGCCACATTCCTCTTTGGCTTCAGCTCACTCAGGATTCTTTGGTTTTGTTGATTATTCATCAGGGATACTTAATGGTGTAGAAATCTCATTCTCCTTTTTATGGGCATTCCTCAGCCTCCTCAGGAACAGCTTCCCTTTTTCCCCAGAGGTTCCTCAAAATCTCTTGACTCTGGGTACTGTTCAAGAGGTGCTTGTGTGTCAAGGGGGAGAAAGGGTTCTACTCTAGACTGTTTGTTGTGCCTAGAAAAAGGGCACTTGAAGACCCGTTATAGACCTCTCTCATCTAAACACTTTTCTAAATGTGCCTTACTTTCAGATTCTGTTTAATCTCTTGCTCCCTCAGGTCTGTATGGTGTTTCTGGTTCTCAGTGATGCTTGTCTCCATATTCCGATCCATCCTCTTTTTCGGAAGTTTTTGTGTTTGTTTTGCTACCTGGCATTTTCAGTTCTCTGCATTGCCCTTTGGCCTTTCTATTGCCCACGGATGTTCACCAGATGCCTTGCTCCTTTCATTGCTTTTTGCAGGCTTTGAGGGATCCAAATATTTCAGTACTTAGATGACTTGTTGATTCAGGCGTCCTCTTCCGAGACCCATTTGTAAAATCTTCATTTGTAAAATCTTCATTTTGCCGTTTCCCTTCTTCAGAGCCTTGGGGGGGGGGGGTCACTGTAAACTTCACAAAATCTTCTCTAACTCCTTCACAGAATCATGTTTTTTTTCTGGGTTAGAGGATTCAGATGCCAATGCTTGCATCCCTGCCCCCTCAAAAGCCCTTAACTCTCATTTTTTTTCTTTCAAACTCCTCTTCCTTTGGCTTCCATTACCACCAGGGAGTTTCTAAGAGCTCTGGGTTTCTTGGCATCCACCATCTCAATGCTCCCTCTTGCCAGACTTCACAAGAAAGTTTCAGTGGTTTCTGAGGTCAGTATGGCTCCAACATGCCCATCCTCTAGGCTTTGTAGTTCCTCTTCTTCCTTCTCTCTGACAGGAGCTTCAGTGGTAGATTCAGCAGTTGTCTCTGAATCCAGGGGATCCCTTTTCACCCCCCTCTTCCCTCTCAGGAATTGTTCACACATGATTCAGACATGGGATGGGGGGGTGACATTTGGCTCCCTAAAAGTACAGGGGGTGTGGTTGCCTCGTCCGCAGAAGGAGCACAGCAATATCAGAGATCTCTGTTGCTGGCTCTTAGGCCTTTCATCCTGTCTTCTGTCCAGGGCCTCTCAAGGTGTTCACAGACAATACCACAGTGATGTGGTATATCAGCAAACAGGAAGGAACGAGATCTTATCTTTGTCTGTTGGCACTTCTGGTATGGGATCTTGCTATCAAGTGACTTTTCGGGCAGTTTATATCCCTTCTGGTCAGATCATTGTGGCAGACACTCTGAGCACATTCTTAACTCAGTCCCACGAATGGATGCTGTACAGGGATGGGTTTCTGGACATTATGCACAAGTGGGATACTCCTCAAGTAGATCTTTTTGCCTCTCCTCTGAACAGACAACTTCCTCTGTTTTGTGCCACATTCCCAGGTCCTCTGGTGTGGAAGGTGGATGCCCTCCATTTTCTTGGAAGGAGATGTTTCTTTATGCATTCCCTCCCCTTCCTCTCATTCCAAAAGTCCTGTTCAAGATTCAGCAGAATGCTCCCAAAATCTTGTTGGTGATTCCCATTTGGTTGTGACAGCACTGATTCCCTCTACTTCTGCATCTAGCCAAGGGCAATCATCACAAGTTGCCTCACATGGTGGATCTAATCACACAAGTCGAGGGATCTCCACTCATCCATCCCCAACTGTTCACATTTCAACTGACACTGTGGGAGATACGATTTTAAATCCTCACATCCACTTTTTTTCCTGTGGATATGCTGCAAGTTCTGTAGGAGGCCAGGAAACTTACTACTAGGAAATCTTATTTATTTAAATGGAAGAGTTTTTCTATTTGGTGTCTCTTTCGTAACCTGGACCCACTTTCTGTGGATGTTCATTTGGTGTTCTCTCTTATTTGTGTGAGTTGCTCATTGCTGATTTGGCCTATTTTTTTATTAAGGCCCACTTAACAGCTATCTGCTTGTCTGGCTTTTTCTCCTTCTTTAGCATCTAGAATTGAGGCTAAACAATTTCTTAAAGGCTTCCTTATTATTAGACCTGCCAGGAAGCTTGTTCCTCCTCCCTAGGATCTTAATTTTGTTTAGGAAAAGTTGACTCTGGCTCCTTTTGAGTCGTCTGCTTCAGTTTCCTTGTTCCTGGAAGACTCTTCTTTTGTTAGCTCTTACTTCTGCCAGATTGAGCCAGGCCCTTATGGCTTGTCCTCCTTTTTTGGTTTTCATGATGACAGGGTGTCCTTGCGCACTAATCCTTCTTTTATGCCCAAGGTGGTTAATGAGCTATCACTGAATCAGGCTATTAATCTGCCTACTTTATTCCCCTGTCCGCATTCTGACAGTGAGAGGGTGCTGCATACTTTAGATGTGCATAGACAACTCAGGGTTTATCTGGATAAGACCTAAGACTTTTAGAAAATCTGATCAGTTATTTGTTTATTTTCATGCTAGATCGTTGGTACTTGCTGCATCTAAACAAACGGTTTCTTCTTGGATTTCTAAGGCCATTTCCTTTTGTTACACTTTTCACGGCTAGAGCTTTCCTTCTTCAGTTAAGGCTCATTCTACTAGAGCTGTAGCTTCTTCTTGTATTTTTTTCAAGGGCTTAGATGCAAATAGTTTTCTTGAGGCAGCTAACTGGACTTCTGTGCATACCTTTACCAAACGCTACAAGTTGGATGGTATCTCTATAGTTGGGGCTAGTTTTACTAGTGTTCTTCATGGCTTTTTAGGTGGCTCTTCTGCACCTTCCCCCTCCCAGGTTTCCTCTTGAGCTGTGACACTCTCCCATCTGTTAACAGTACTGTAGCAGTGAATGTAATGACATAGTACAGTTTTGTAAAATCTTACCATAATGGTAGATTTCTTTCCCTTCAGTGCTGCAATATTTGCTTCCTTCCTCCATCCCCCTAGTCTTTTGCCTTCTTGGATGTACAGGTTACTTCTTGGGTTTCTTGAACTATGCTGCTACTGGGGTATTCACATGTTCTTCGTGTTTCACTTTTGCAGTCATCACATTTGGGGTATCTGCTTGCAGTAGCCCTCAGTCAGCCTGATTATCAAAGCCTTGGGTCCTGCGTTGGTTGCTGTTTCATCTTCCATGACGTCAGGTAGTCAGGGGTATAAAGCAAGCAGCCGATGCCATTACATCAGTCTTTCTTGCCGTGCGGTGCCCAAAGCAGAAGCAGTTCGCAAGTGCCAGTCAACCGACTCCTGAAAATTTCGTTTTCGAGTTTCAGAACCAAAGTCTTCAACTAAAGCTAAGTACCCCATTGGGGAAACTTTTTTTTTCTTGCTCTAAACCAATGTCAGTAAGTCAATAATTGTATTTCTTGTGGAAAGCAAATACCTCATAAAGATTTTCATTCATACTGTATTCCATGCCTAGGCCCTATGTACCCCTTGTTGTGGAAACTATTATCGATTAC
>NC_056746.1:1530306166-1530383666 GCF_019279795.1 Protopterus annectens
TTTAGTTCTGGGGGTCCTTTCTGACCTGCTCCCTACTGGGGCTCTCAGTTCTGAGGATGATGCATCCGAATGCCACCTTTATGCCCTACTTCTTCTGCAGGGAGCATATGTGTGATGTACGGCATTTCATTAACAACATAAAGGCTTTGGTATACTGGCCGGATGTCAGGCCGCCCTTGGCAGGGGTTCCCTCATGCAGCAGTGAAGAGAAGGACATCTACTGTTAAGGTAATATTTTACACAACTGTACTTTCTTCAGCCACTTTCTGAAATGCAGCTGTAGATGATATTTCTGGAGGCATTACTTTGTATTATGTCAGCAATTTTACAAAGCACTGTAAGCTGCATGTGATGTAAGGGCGACCATCTAAAATAATTAGATTGGTCTTCTCATACCATGTGCAAAAATGTATGTACTTAGCATAGCCATAGACCTGGATGAGATAGTTTGTTCTCCGTGACATGCCCGATAATCGTTTGAAATATTGAGTCTCTGCGAGTCCCATATTGTGGAGACTGGCTGAAAATTTGAACTTGCATATACTAAGTTCAACAATATTTCTTGGAAAATTCCCTTTTCTTTGAGGTATGGTGATCTCTGAGCTGGTATATAGAAGTTCGGGGGGGGGGTGCAGTGGGGCTTGACACCCCCCCCCCCCAACAAAAAAAAAAATGCAAACTTTAGAAGAGAATAGTAATGACCAACGTTCACTCTTCTGTATTTTTTGATTTATTTTTTTTTCCTCGTGTCTGGACTTGATATTGCAAGTCCATTGATTTCAGTGGGGAACCACATATCCATGCAGTGTATTTGGAGATGCATTGATGAGTATTTTATTCACTTAGCAAAGCTCACAGTATATCTGGGAGGAATGGCACCAGCCTGAATTCTTAGATGGAGAGAGAGGGACCAAGGTGGCCTGAAAGTTTTATATGCTGAGCTGTCCTAATCCCAGCCATCCTTAGACCTTCTGTTTCTGTGTTATCTAGGATGGACTTGTTCATCCAGATCTACCACTGTGACCACCACATAGTGTCTGTATTTGTTTGAGTATCTGTGTGCATCTGTAAAACTCTGTCTTCAAAGTCTTGCTGGCAGCCATTTCTTTTCTGTCACCGCTAACTTTGACCTGCAATAAAAGAGCACTGTGAAGAAGGCGTCCACGTATATTTAACGGAAACAAAGAAAGTACATTACTAAAATGGCAAAAAGAGTCCAGAAATAAAATCTGTTGTCAGATAAACTGCATGCAACTCTCTTAAAACAAATACTCATAACCATCTCAGAATGTACTATTTTGAGCTCATATTTTCCAGATACCATCTAATGATTATCACCACCTGTTCAGAAAGATTGAATTTATGCCACTTTGATACAAACTGCAAACATTACAAATGGAATTTTACAGTGGCACAACTTGTGTGCATGTATATGTGGCTGTGTGTACATGTATGTAGTAAAACATGAGGGAAGTGTCTATGGTACAAATATATAGGTATTATCACATGCCCAGGGGTGTTGAGAGGCGCAGGCCAAGGGTGCGTGGGCATGTGGTAATACTGTACAGTGCATACCCTCAAGTGTCTTACAGCACCTACAAGAAGGGTATCTTGTTTTTTTTCCATGGGCAAGTACTAGGTTAGCTGCCCTTAGGAGCCATTTTAAGCCTAGCCAATTTCCCTTTTTTCTACTTGAAATAACTATTCCATTTGGCTATAGATTAGCCTTGCCCATCACATGGTTAATAATTTATTTCCAATTTAATGACTGGGGAAGTCCACTGGGCCAAGCAGAGCCCATTTTCAGTGGAGGCTGAGGGAGAAAAACCTTCAAAAGCAGTTAACAGAATATAACATAAGTTTGGAATGTTGTTGTTGTTTGTTTTTCGGCTTTTCCCTGCTGGCAGGTTGCCCTCAGTCGGCCTGAATTCCAAAGTCTTGGGTCCTACGTCGGTTGCTGTCGCCTCTTCCCTGACGTCAGATCGTCAGGGGTGTAAAAGATGCAGCCGACGCCATTTTATTTAGTCTTTCTTGCCGCACAGTGCCTGAAGCAGAAGCAGTTTGCAAGTGCCGGTCAGCCGACTCCTGAGATTTTCGTGTTCGAGTTTCAGATCCAAAGTCTTCATTAAAAGCTAAGTACCCCGTTGGGGAAACTTTTTTCTTGCTCCAGACCGATGTCAGAAAAAGTCAATTGTATTTCTTGTGGGAAGCAAATGTCTCATAAGGACTTTCATTCTTATTTTATTCCTTGCCTAGGCCGTGAACACGACGTTGCTAGTTGTCGATTTTGTGCTAGATTTAACCAACGCACTACTAAGCGTCGGTACGATTTTGCATTAAGCTATTTTGGGTGAAGATTTAATTCTACAATGTCGTTGGATAGCCATCCGACTACCGGAGTTCACAAAAAGCAAGTCGCTGGTCCGCCGGTCCTCAGTGAGGCGCTTTCGCAGCCCCTGACGCCCGCTACTTTAGAGTCGCAAGCCGCTACCGACTCCCACGTGGAGTCGGCCAGGCCGCTAGAAACTCAAGGTATTGGAGCCTCTGAGATTATTCCTTCAGATGGGTCCGACATCGGCAGGCATCGGCTTCTGAGGGTGTATTCAGACCCAAACAATTATATATTAACCCAACTTCAAAGACAAAGGCTAAACACCTTTAAAGGCAAAGAAACAAGTTCACCAGCCACAAGGACAGGCCTCCATGCCCAAAAAAACAGATGCTCAAAATGGACGGTAATTACCTTGATCAGGGGTTCCCATTCCCCTCCTGATAAGAGGCCTAGGCAAGAGACAGACTTTGAATCTTCAGATCAGGTTTCCATTTCTCCTGATTCCACTTCTAATCAGGAATATTCTCTCCCCCCCCCTATGAGGATTCTGATGATGAAGAGTCATTTCCTTCAGCTTCTCCTCCTGAGGACTACTCTTTTGGGGAAACCTTGCATACCATGAGGGAGCACTTCCGCTGGGAGAGCCAAGATTTTTCAGAATCTAAGAAAAGGCTCAGAGACTTCCTTTTACTACCTCAACACAGGCCTCTAGCTGTTCCACCTGTGTTAGACATTGTAGATGATGTGTTCTCGGAGTCTAGTCTGACCCCTGACTCTTTACCTCCCCTCCAGCTCCTGTTAAGCCGGACAGATACTACAGGGTCCCTGACGCTCATAAATTCCTTTTCAAAAACTCTACTCCAGACCCAGAAACTATTTCACAGGGTCCGAAAGGGGTCAAGGCTTCTACTGCAAAAAGCCCTACCCCTTCTGAAAGCGATTCTAGGGCACGGGATAGATGGGGGAAAAAGATTTACACATCTGCTACTTTGGCTAAGGGCTTTAAATTGCCAGTTTCATATGCTCAAATATCAGCAATATATCATGACACAGCTTAAACAGAAAATGATGCCAATTCTGAATGTACAGAAAACAAAGAAATGCAGGATTTATTGTATGCAGCTGGACAAGTTGGAAAAGCATACTTTGCAATGTGGGTTCGATTCTCTGGAGGCCTCCTGCAGGGCCGCTGTTATGGGTTCTGTCATTAAGAGGCATGCTTGGTTAAAGGAACAAAATCTGCCTGACCATGTTAAAGCAAAATTTTTAGATGCTCCTTTAAAACAGGATACCTTGTTTGGTGTTAAGGCAGAAGAGCTGTTAAAGAAAATGGAGGACAAAGCTAAATCTATGCAAACGATGAAGGATTTCTTACAGGTACAGCCACCTAATTTAGCAGACACTGGCCTACAAAGAATTGGTCTTTTCCAGTCTCAGACCTCAAAGGGGCAGATCCAGACGCCCTAAAGGCAGATCACAGCCGCAAGGTTCCTACAGGTCTAAGCAGTGGAGTGCCTCTACCTCCAAAGATGGAGAAGACAAATCACAACCATACAGGAAGTGGTCCCAATGACTTCCCCCTGCCTGCACCAAGCACTTATCTTCTGGCAGCACCCTTAGGGGGAAGACTACCACTTTTTTCTCAAAAGTGGCACATTATAACCCAGGACAAATGGATTCTAGACATTGTCACAAGGCTACAAGTTTCCCTGGGCTTCCAGATATTGGCCAAGGCTCTTGCCACCCCCATAGTGCCTTTTTTAGGCAAGGCTCAAATGACAAACCTTCCTCCCTAGAAAACACAAGTGGAAAAAAACTAAGGGTAATGCTGCTCAATGCCAGAAGTCTAAACCTCAAGATGCACGCCCTCAAAGCCCTCCTCAGCATGGAGAACATCGATGTCTGTGCAGTGACTGAAACCTGGTTCAAGGCTCCTGAGAGCACCCCAGCGCTATCAGGTTTTACCTCATATCATGCTTTCCGGCCCCAAAACTTGGACCGAACCACAAAAGGAGGGGGAGTATCCATATTCATCAAAGATACCCACACCTCCAGGTTAGTGGCAACGCACGAAGCATCGGAGACCATCCAGGTGCAACTAACCATAGGTAAAACTGCCTTACAGTTTGTAGCATGCTACAGACCACCCTCTCAAACTCAGGAACCCCACACAGCCTTAAAGACACTGGAGAGTATGAATGTCTCTCCAAATACCATCATTTTGGGAGACTTCAACTACCCAAACATAGACTGGGAACATTACTCAAGCCCCAACACCCTAGCCCAAAGGTTCCTAGAATTCATAAACTCAAATGCAGTGGAACAACTAGTTACCATTCCCACAAGAGGAGACAATATACAAGACCTGATCATCACAAACATGGGGACAAAATGCTCCACACCGGAAGTATATCCCTCTTTGGTAAGATCAGACCATAAATTAATCTCGCTGGATATCCATATCCGCCCCCACCCCCTGCACAAAAGACCACAGTGAAGAATTTCTCAAAAGCCAACTTCACACTTAAGACTGAAGTGGTATCCTTCAAGGCCCCTGGGCCAGTGGAAACCACAACCCACACTGCTGAATCCTTTGCAAATGCCTTCTACGGGCACCTTCAAGAATGCATGGATCATGCAATCCCAAATAAAACCAAGACCCATTCCCCCAAAGACAGGCGCCCGGTCTGGTGGACCCCAGCCATAAACAAACTTTACAACAGGAGGAGGAAGCTACTACATGACGGAGCAAAATCCCCAAAAGGGAAGGCATCTCTGATCAGTGCTAGCAAAAAACTACGATCACTCATAAAATCATCCAAGGCCAACTTTGAGAGAAAATCAAAAGACACAAAAGACAATCACAAGGCCTTCTTTAGCTATGTTAGAAACCTGGGTGGAAACTCCCAGATATGCTCAGAGTTAGTCCAAAATGACATAAAATACACTGAACCCACTGACATTGCCAACATTCTGGCAGACAGGTTCAGTGCAAATTTCTCCTCCCTCCCCCAAAAGGAGAAATAACTATCCCAGCAGAGTGTAGCCTCCCTAACATCTCAGATGCCCAGGTGAGAGCCGCCCTCTCTAAAGCTAAAAACACAGCATCAATAGGATCGGACGGTGTCCCGGGCTGTGTGCTACATGAACTCCAAGAGGAACTAAACCCACACATAAGGCTGCTGTTTAATCTTAGCCTTACTACAGGATACGTACCCAAAGAGTGGCGTACGGCAACAGTGGTCCCACTTCACAAAGGCGGTGCTTCTATGGACCCTGGAAATTACCGCCCCATAAGCTTGACAAGCCTGGTCTGCAAAGCTATGGAGAGGATCATTATGGAACTCATAAACAAAGACATTGGGGAGCTACAGACATTGGATCCTACCCAATTTGGCTTTGTCAAGGGCAGATCCTATCTTTTGAACTTGGTCGACTTTTTTGAAACAGTCACTAAGGCCATTGATGAGGGCAAGGCAGTTCACACAGACTGCCTTGACCTTGCAAAAGCCTTTGACACAATACCCCACTCGGGCATCATAGACAAACTCACCAGCTTAAATGTAAACCCATATGTCACAAGATGGGTTGCAAACTGGCTCAAGGACAGAACCCACAGGGTCAGAGTTGCTGGAGCTATGTCAGACTCTAAGCCGGTCGCAAGCGGTGTCCCACAGGGCTCAGTCCTGGGACCCCTCTTGTTCGGCATTTATTTTTCTGAGGTACAGGCAAACATAGGAGGATTGTGGCTGACAAAGTTCGCAGATGACTGCAAACTGGGCGCCATAATTGATACTCCAGCTGACACAAACATCCTTCAGAGAGGCCTCATAGAAACGGATAATTGGTGCCAGAGCCATGGCCTTAAGCTGAACGCCAAAAAATGTATAGTCATACCCTTTGGGAAAAACAAGGTACCCACAAATTACCACATAGGTGGTAATCCATTGGCACGGAAGAGGTAATCAGGGACCTAGGGACCCAGGTTGACAGTAACCTCTCATTTGACACTCGCATTGCCAAAGTGGTTAGGAAGACCTTCTATATTGCCCACCTTATCATGAAGGGTTTCACATCTAGATCAAGAGAGGTCATTGTGCCCCTGTACTCTTCTCTTATCAGGCCAATGATTGAGTACAATGCCCCATTTGGGATGTATCTCACCCGACACCTGCAGCAGTTGGAAAGACACCAAAAGTTCCTCACCAAGAGGATAAAGTCTTAAACATATGTCATATGCTGCCTGACTGAAAAAACTCCAGCTCTATTCAGTCGCATACCACCTACTCAGAGGTGACCTGTGCCTGACGTACAAGGCCATGTCCAATCCCGAATTAATGGACATGCTCCACCTCAGAAAATCCAAATCCATCAGAGCCACAAGAGCAAGAGACTTAAACCTCAACACAGAAATAAATAGGACGTGCTGGAGGGACAGATTCATAACCCAGAGGCTCCCTACACTCTGGAATAGAATCCCAGTCCATGTTAGGCAGAGCCCCTCACTGATTCTATTCAAAAGAAATCTTGACGAGTGGATGGGAGTTCATAGGTTTACCCCGGGGGTCATCTCTGTGTCACTACTAGACAGAGGCACAGTAAACTAAACCCTAAAAGGGTGTAGTATTCTCATCCTAAGGGGTGGTGAAAGCCACACACACTCTGGCTAGGCTTATAAATGCCCTAGGGCAGATAGCCTAGTTACGAACCTATGAACCTATTTCCATACCCTGCCAGGGGCAAACGGTTGGCCAGACCTGCCAAAAAATCAATGGGCAGAGGCTCAAAAACAAGTCACTGCTCTCATGGACATGAGGGCAATTCAACAAGTGCCACAGCAAGAGCAGGGACAAGGATTTTACTCGACTGTTCTTGGTACCCAAAAAGGACAAAGTATGGAGACCAATACTGGACCTATCTATTCTTTTCTGGATATACCAAAATTCAAGATGTTGACCTTACAGCAGCTTCTGCCCATGCCGGGCAGCAAGGCTTGGCTCGTGACTTTAGACCTAAAAGAGACATACCTGCATGTCCCAGTCAGACAGACATGCAGAAGATACCTCAGATTCAAGGCTGGTTCAAAGCATTACCAATTCTCTGCACTTCCCTTGGCTTATCTACTGCACCTAGGGGCTTCACAAAGTGCCTGGCACCAGTAATTGCTTACTGCAGACAAAGAGGAATACAAATATATCCTTACTTGGACGACTGACTCATACAAGCAGAGAACAAGGACATTCTACTACAGCATCTGACCTTTGTGATAAGACTTTTAACATGCCTAGGGTACACAGTCAACAAAAAGAAATCAAAACTAGTACCTCTCAAGAGATGATATTCCTGGATGCAAGCTTAAATACAACTGCCCAGATGGCTTATCTCACTCCAGACAAACAAAGGCAACTGACTGCCTATTTCAAGAAAATGGCAACAAAGGCCCAGATGTTCATCGTGTTTCACTGTTGCAGTCCTTACACTTGGGTTATAATGCTGGCAGGCGACCCGCAGTCGGCCCAAGTTCCAAAGTCTTGGTCTGGCGTCTGTTGCTGTTGCCTCTTCCCTGACGTCAGTGCGCCAGGGTGCAACCAACGCCATTTTCTTCAGTCTTTCTTGCCGCGCGGTGCCCGAAGCAAAAGCAGTTCGCAAGTGCCGGTCGTCCGACTCCTGAGATTTTCATAATTTAATTTCAGAACCGAAGTTTTCAATAAAGCTAAGTACCCCGTTGGAGAAACTTTTTCTTGCTCCAGACCGATGTCAGTAAAAGTTAATAATTGTATTTGTTGTGGGAAGCAAATACCTCATAAGGACTTTCACTCTTACTGTATTCCTTGCCTAGGCCCTGACCACAACGTTACTAGTTGTCGGTTTTGTGCTAGATTCAATAAACGAACTGTTAAACGTCTGTTTGATTTTGCTCTACATTACTTTAGCCGAAGGTTTAATTGCATAATGCCGTCTGAACAACCGATGACCGCAATTTATAAAAAAACGCAAAGACAAAGAAAAGGACAGGCATCCGAGGTCCAAAACTGACAAAGCCTCTTCTAGGCCAGTCGCCGGTTCTCAGGTGCTTTCGCAGCCCCTGACACCCGCTACCTCAGAGCCACAGGCCGTAACCGAAAGCCACGTGGAGACACCGAGGCCTGTGGAAACTCAAGGTATTGGGCCTACGGAAACTATACCCTCAGATGGGTCCGGTGCCACTGAGCAGGCATCGGCTTCTGAGGGTGTTTTCAGACCTTCACAGCTTACAATTAAGCCCACTACAGCAGCAAAGGCAAAGTCAAAAACACCATTAAAGACAAGGAAACAAGTACAGCATTCTCCAGAACAGTCATCCATGCCAAAGAAACAGATGCTTAAAATGGACGAAGACCTAATTACTTTAATCAAGTTTCCACACACCCCCCCCCGACAAAAGGCTTTGGCAGGATACTGATTATGACTCCTCTGACCAGGTTTCCATTTCCTCTGATTCCTCTTCTGATCAGGGATATTCTCTCCCCCCCCCCCCCTCCATGAGGACTCTGATGCTGAAGAGTCCATACCTTCAGCCTCTCCGCCTCAGGATTATTCTTTTGGGGAAACCCTGCACACACCATGAGGTAGCATTTCCATTGGGAGAGCCAGGATTATTCTGAATCCAAGAAAAGGCTCAGACTTCCTTTTATTGCCTCAGCACAGGCCCCTGGCTATCCCCCCTGTGCTTGATATTGTTGATGTTTTTTCTGAATCCAGTCTGCACCAGTCAAGCCAGATAGGTACTACAGAGTCCCTGACTCTCATAAATTTCTTTACAAAAACCTCGCTGCAGACCCAGAAACAATTTCCCAGGGTCCTAAAGGGGTTAAGGCTTCTACTGCTAAAAATCCTGTCCCCTCTGATAGGGATTCAAGAGCTCTGGACAGATGGGGGAAAAAAGTTTACACTTCTGATACTTTAGCTGTAAGAGCTTTAAACTGTCAGTTTCACACGCTTAAATACCATCAGTACCTCATGTGTTTGTTAAACCAGAAAATGGTTTCAAAAACAGAAGGTTCTGACAGTAAAGAAATGCAGGATTTATTGCATGCAGTTGAACAAGTGGGAAAGCATACTCTGCAGTGTGGTTTTGATTCATTAGAGGCTTCTTGTAGAGCCGCAGTTACAGGCTCTGTTATTCGAAGGCATGCTTGGTTGAAAGAACAAAATTTACCTGACCATGTTAAAGTAAAATTATTGGATGCTCCATTACAGCATGATACTTTGTTTGGTGTTAAGGCAGAAGAGGTGTTAAAGAAAATGGAGGATAAAGCAAAGTCAATGCAGACAGTGAAAGATTTCTTACAGGTTCACCCACCTAGATTTAGCAGAAACTGGCCGTCAAAAAATTGGTCCTTTCCTGTGTCCGACAGACCACAAAGAGGCAGGTACAGACGCCCAAGAGGCAGATCACAGCCCCAAGGCTCCTACAGACCTAAGCAATGGGGTGCTTCCACCCCCATAGGAGGGGAAGACAAATCACAACCTTATAGGAAACAGTCCCAATGACTTCCCTCTGCAAATGCCAAGCACTTACCTCTTGACAGCACCCCTAGGAGGGAAGCTAGCACTTTTCTCAAAAAATTGGCACATGATCACCCAGGACCAATGGGTGCTGAATATTGTTTCTCAGGGATACAGGTTCCACTTCCACACGCTTCCAAAATCAAAAGGTATGCCAGACCTGCCACAAAACCAATGGGCAGAGGCATAAAAACAGATTGCTGCTCTTATGGACATGGGAGCTATTCAGTAGGTTCCACAGCAAGAACAGGGGCAAGGATTTTTCTCAAGACTTTTCTTAGTACCCAGAAAGGACAAAGCCTGGAGACCAATACTGGACCTGTCAATTCTAAATACTTTCCTGGATGTTCCAAAATTCAAAATGTTAACACTACAGCAACTTCTGCCCATGCTGGGCAAGAAGGCTTGGCTAGTTACTTTGGACCTCAAGGAGGCATACCTGCATGTCCCAATCAGACAATCTTGCAGAAGATGCCTCAGATTCATAGCAGGCTGAAAGCATTACCAATTCTCTGCACTGCCCTTTGGCTTATCTACTGCGCCCAGGGTCTTCACCAAATGCCTGGCACGAGTAATTGCATTTTGCAGACAAAAAGGAATTCAAATATATCCCTACTTGGACGACTGCCTTATTCAAGCAGAGAGCAAGGACATTCTACTAAAACATCTGGCATTTGTAAAAAGATTGCTAATTTGCCTAGGGTACACAGTAAACGAAAAATCAAAATTAGTGCCCTCTCAAGAGATAATATTCCTGGGTGCAAGCTTAAATACAACTGCCCAGATGGCTTATCTCACGCCAGACAAACAAAGGCAACTGACTCAATACTTTCAAATGATGGCAACAAAAACACAGCTCCCTGCAAGAAACATTCTGCAGGCCCTGGGCTTCATGGCATCCTGCATTCTACTAATTCCATATGCAAAACTGCATATGAGGAAACTACAATGGTATCTAAAAAGTGTTTGGACTCAGCATTGTCACAGTCTGGAGACAATCATAACCTTAATTCCCTGCCTACAACAGGAGTTTTGATGGTGGGCCCAGGCCTGTCACCACAGCAAGGGACAGCCTTTCACTGTACCCACAGCCAGGCAGACAATAACAGATGCATCAGATTATGTCTGGTGGGCACATATGGCACAAAAATGTATTCCGGGCACGTGGACCAAGGAACAAATGCATCTTCACATCAATCAAAAAGAGATGCTAGCTGTACAGAATGCCCTGACAGCTTTCAAGGACCTAATACATCCAGGACAACTATTAATAAAGACGGACAATACCACAGTTATGTGGTACATAAGCAAGGGGGCACTCATTCTTACCCCCCTATGCAGGCAAGCCATGACTTTGTGGAACACAGCACTGACCTGTCAAGTACATCTACAGGCACAATTCCTGCCAGGAACAAAAAACACACTGGCAGAAATCTCACGGATCCTCACGAATGGAAGCTCAATCCACAGGTGTTCAGCATGATAACAAGGAAATGGGGACGCCCAGACATAGATCTCTTTGCCTCCCCTCACAATTACCAAATACGGAAATTCTGCACAATGACTCATCACCCTCAAGCATGGAAAGTGGATGCTCTTTCATTCAGCTGGAAAGGCCTGACAGTCTATGCCTTCCCTCCAATGCCTCTTCTCACCAAAGTGTTACTAAAAGTCAGACAAGAAAGGCCAAGAATGATCCTGATTGCACCAGACTGGCCACGCCAGCACTGGTACCCAATCCTAAAGAATTTGTCTCTGGGCCCACCTTGGATTCTACCTCTAATGCCTCATCTTCTGACACAACAAGACAATCAGATTCTGCACAGTCAACTCAGAACCTTAAACCTGGCAGCATGGCAGATAATTTAGCCACTCGGACTGCACCTCTCTCTAAAGCTGTTATGAATGTCATTTTAAAAGCCAGGAGGCCCAGCACTAGGAAATCTTATGCAGAAAAATGGAAGAGATTCTGTGCTTGGAACCAGGCACAAGGGTTCGAACCACTGGTCCCTAATATACCTCAGATTTTACAATACCTAACTGAGATGTTGGACAAAGGCTTATCCTTCTCATCTATTAAAATCCATGCATCTGCCATTTCAGCTCATTACAATACGGAACCACCTATTTTTTCACATCCCCTGCTACGACAGGAAAAAAATATAAGACCCCCAAGGAGAGCACCAGTACCTACTTGGACCTCAGTTTTGTTTTAGAAAAACTCACACTGCCTACTTTTGATCCAGCCAGCACAGCTGATCTAAAATTCTTGTCATGGAAAACTGCTCTGCTCCTAGCAATAACTTCTGCAAGAAGAGTCTCAGGGTTACAGGCATTAATGGCTGTGGAACCTTTCCTCAATTTTCATCAGGACAGGGTGTCTCTTAGGACAAACCCAGCATTCATGCCAAAGGTGGTCTCCAATGTGGCCTTAAACCAAACCATTCATTTGCCTACTTTTTTACCCAAATCCCCAGAATAAAGGTAGAGACTTCTGCATGCCTTAGATATACACAGACAGCTACGATTCTATTTGGACAAAACAAAAGCTTTCAGAAAAACTGAGCAACTGTTTGTAGCGTATGCTGCAGTATCACAAGGAAAACCTATTACAAAGCAGACAATCTCAAAATGGATAGGACACTGCATCCACTTCTGTTATGCACACCATGACAAAATCAGTGCCTAAGGGCGTTAGGCCTCATTCTACCAGAGCAGCAGCCACTTCAGCAGCTTTCCTCAGAGGTGTACCAACCAATGACATTTTAGAAGCTGCAGCCTGGAGCTCAGTGCACACTTTCACCAAACACTACCACTTGCTTCTCTACTCTAAATCCAGAGCAGGCTTTGCCATTGCAGTTCTGCTGGGCTTATTAGCCTCTCCAAATCCAATTTAGACCCAGCCACCCAACCTCAGCTTTGGGATTCTACCCAAGTGTAATGAGTGCAACAGTGAAACACGATGAACATAGTACAGTTGTGTACCTACCATAAATGTAGGTGTTAGAGTGTATTCACTGTTGCAGTCCAGGTTACCCACCCACCATCCCCCTTCTCCATTGCTGGGACTTTTCTGTACTACTCATCTCTATTCTACCTATGTGATGTATTTGCTTGTAGATGAAGGAAATGTTTATAGTAATATATGCATGTTTTTGGCATAATTTTATCTTTCCAGCCTTCCTGTCTGGGGGCACCTGACATCTGGGGCAAGAAAAAACTGAAGAAAATGGCGTCGATTGCAACTTTTATACCCCTGGCGCACTGACGTCAGGGAAGAGGCGACAGCAACCGACGCCGGACCAAGACTTTGGAACTCAGGCCGACTGCGGGTCGCCTGCCAGCAGGATAACCCAAGTGTAATGACTGCAACAGTGAATACACACTCTAACATCTACATTTATGGTATGTACACAACTGTACTTTATCTGCAAGAAAAATTCTGCAGGCTTTGGGCTTCATGGCATCCTGCATCTTACTAATTCCATATGCTAGACTGCATATGAGGAAAATTCAATGGTACCTAAAAAGTGTATGGACACAACATTGCCACAGTTTGGAAACCATGATTACTCTAATACCCCGCCTGCAACAGGAATTTCGATGGTGGGCACAAGCTTGTCACCAAAACAAGGGACAGCCATTCTCACTACCCCCAGCCAGACAGAGCCTAACAATGGATGCATCAGATTATGCCTGGGGGGCACACATGGCAGGAAGAGGCATTCAGGGCACCTGGTCCACAAACCAAAAGCATCTACATATCAATCAAAAAGAGATGCTAGCTGTTCAAAATGCCCTGACAGCCTTCAAGGACCTACTTCATCTGGAACAACTACTGATAGACAGACAACACCACGGTCATGTGGTACATAAACAAGCAGGGGGGGAACTCATTCTTACCCCCTATGCAGACTAGCCATGGCTTTATGGGGGACACAGCATTGACTTACCAAGTTCATCTGCAAGCACAATTCCTGCCAGGAAAGGAAAATACTCCGGCAGACAAACTAAGCAGAAACATCATGGATCCCTACGAGTGGCACCTGGATCCACAAGTCTTCAGCATGATAACAATGGAATGGGGATGCCTGGACATAGATCTGTTTGCCTCCCCTCAAAACAATCAACTGAGAAGATTCTGAACAAGGACTTATCACAGACAAGCTTGGAAAGTGGACGCCTTATCTTTCAACTGGACAAACCTATCAGTATATGCCTTTCCTCCACTGCCTCTCCTCCCCAAAGTACTCCTAAAGGTCAGGCAGGAGAAACCAAAAATGATTCTAATTGCCCCAGACTGGCCACGCCAGTACTAGTATCCAATCTTAAGGACCTTGTCCCAATGCCCAGCCTGGACCTTACCTCAAATACCTCGTCTACTGACCCAGCAAAACAATCAGATTCTGCACAGCCAACTCAGGACCGTAAATCTGGCAGCATGGCAGATAATGTAGCCATACAAACCACACCTCTCAGTAAAGCTGTGATAGATGTCATTTTAGAAGCCAGAAGGCCTAGTACGAGAAAATCCTATGCTGGGAAATGGAAGAGATTTTGCGCTTGGAGCCAAGCTCAAGGAACTGATACAGCTGTCCCAAATATTCCTCAGATTTTGCAATATTTTAACTGAGATGCTGGAAAAAGGCCTATATTTTTCATCAATTAAAATCTATGCCTCTGACTTTTCGGCTCATTACAATACAGAGCCACCACTCTTTTCTCATCCTTTATTAAGGTAGTACCTCAGAGGAGCCCAAAACTTAAGGCCTCCAAGTAGAATGCCCACATCTGCATGGGACCTCAATTATGTCTTGGAAAAACTCACCTTACCTCCTTTTGAGCCAGCTGCTACTGCTGACATAAAGTTCTTATCTTGGAAAACAGCTCTCCTCCTAGCAGTAACTTCTGCAAGACGAGTTTCAGAGCTACAGGCTCTCCTGTCTGTGGAACCCTTTATCATTTTCTATCCAGCTAGGGTCTCTCTGAGAACAAACCCTACATTTATGCCCAAGGGGGTATCCAGTGTAGCCCTTAACCAAACAATTCATTTGTCAACTTTTTATCCAAATCCACAGAACAAGGGGGAGAAAATTCTGCATTCTTTGGATGTACACAGACAACTTACATTCTACTTGGACAAAACTAAAGAAGAGGAGGTTAGTTACAGGATGTCCCATCTCAGGAGGCAGCTTAAAATGGCAGAAGATTTGATTACTATGATTGTATCCTCCTTATTCTGATTCTGATGTGGATGATGCCTGCATTCCATGAGGGAGCACTTTAAATGGGCTATACCTCCAAGATGTTTTGAACCCTGATTCTTTGCCTCCTGCTCCTGTTAAACCTGATAGGTGCTCATAAGTATTTGTTTAAGAGTCACCCAGAAACTGTTTCTCAGGGGCCTAAAGGTGTTAAAGCCTCTGTGGTTAGAAATCCTGTTCCCTCTAGCCATGAGAGCGTTGAATTGTCAGTTCCACATGCTGAAATATCAAAATTATCTCCTTTCTCAATTGAAGTCTAAGGTGGATGATGTGTCTGAACAAGTGGGCAAGCATTCTTTGCAATGTGGCTTTGATGCTGTGCAGGCCTCATGCCTGGTTAAGAGATCAGAATTTGGCTGAGCATGTTAAATTTTGGATGCACCTTTACAGTCTGATGTGTTGTTTGCTGTGGAAGCAGTTTTAAAGAAAATGGAGGACAAAGCTAAATCTATGCAAAGTTTAGTAGAAATTGGCCTGCTAAGGAAGAAAATTGGGATTTGATTACTCAAGACAGATGGGTTTACAGGTTTTATTTCCATACAATGCCTTTCAAAGGCATGCCAGCCTCCTCCACAAAGAAAAGAGGCTCACAAGCAAGTTTCTCAGTTACTCAAAATGGGGCCATTCAGCCAGTCCCTGTATCAGAAATGTTCCTAGTACCAACCAATTTTGGATTTATCTCTCCTCAACACTTATCTGGACATTCCCAAGTTCAAGATGTTAGCTTTACCTCTGCTGGGCAAAGATCACTGGATGGTAACTTAGATCTCAGGAAGCTTACCTTCATGTGCCTATATTCTCATTATCAGTTCTCTGCATTGCCCTTAGAGTATTCACCAAGGTTCTGGCTCCAGTGATAGCTTACTTCAGGCTACAAGGAATTCAAATCTATCCTTGCCTGATTCTGGCTCAAGAAAAGGAAGACCTTCTACAGCATCTGGAATATGTTATAGCAGTGCTAAGATGCCTAGGGTATTCTGTGAACGAAATAAAGTCCAGTCTAGTACCCTCTCAAGACATGTGCTTTCTGGGTGTGAGACTGAATACAGCAGCCCAGATGGCCTTTAAACAAATGAGTCTATCACTTTACTTCCATCATCTATCTCATCAGTCCGTGCTGACTGCAGGGACAGTCCTTCAAGCATTAGGGTTCATGGCATCTTGTATTCTGGTGCAAACTGCATATGAGGAAGTTACAATGGTATCTCAAAATGTATGGACACAGCACTGCCAGGATTTAGACACTGTCATTCCCATAATACCTTGCCTTCAAAGGAATTTTTGTGGTGGGCTCAGGAATGTCACCTAAACAAGGGCTTGGGAGCTCATCTACTTGGAAAGTGGATACAAGACAAGTGGCCTGCCAGACTACAGCATCTACATATCAACATGAAGGAGATGTTAGCAGTCACTGGCTTTCAAGGAGTTACTTCTTCCGGGACAGGTGTTGATTCTAACAGACAACACAACTGTCATGTGGTACATCAACAAGCAAGGGGAACACATTCTTATCCTCTATGCAGGCAAGCAATGATTTTATGCAAGGTTTCTGCCAGGAGCACAGAACTCCTTAGCAGATGTGTTAAGCAGGCGAATCATGGATCCCAGTGGAAACTGGATCTTCATGTATTTCAGACATTGACAGTGTCAACTCCAGACATAGATCTGTTCTCCACTAAACCACCAGCTGCCAAAGTATTGCACAAAGGGGTTTCATCACACAGCTTGGAAAGTGGATGCTCTGTCTTTCAGTTGGGAAAATCTTCATGTGTATGCCTTTCCACCTCTGCCTCTTCTTCCAAAGGTGCTATTAAAGGTCAGACAAGACAGGCCAAGGATGATTTTGATAGCTCCAGATTGGCCTCGCAACACTGGTACCCACTACTACGGAGTCTGGTAAAGAAGCCTCCATGGCCTTTACCTCTGATTCCTCATCTGTTATCTCAAGAGGACGGTCATCTGCTCAATGTCAAGCTTCACTCTCTTCATCTAACAGCCTGGCATATTCTGTGTTGAAACACAGCAGGTCTCAACTTCCTCAACAAGTTTTAAATGTGATTATAGATTTTATTTTGGAGTGCAGCAAGGAATTTGGAGATTTCTGAGCCTAATTTGAGTGTGGCTCTTCAATATCTTACCGAGTTATTGGACAAAGGGTTGTCCTTCTCTTCTATTAAGATTCATGCTGCAGCAATTTCAGCTCACTATGATTGTGACCCACCTTTGTTTTCACATCCTTTGTTCAAGCAGTTTAGCTCCTACTCCTGCTTGGGATCTCAATTTTGTGTTGGAAAATACTGCAGAATTGAAATATTTGTCATGGAAGACTGCTTTTTGTTGGCTATTACTTCTGCAAGAAGGGTGTCTGAGTTGCAGGCCCTGATTTTCCAAATCCTTCCTTTATGCCTAAGGTGGTTTCTAGTGTGGCTTTAAACCAGACTATTCATTTGCCTACTTTTTATGCAGACCCCCAAAATAAAGGGGAAAAGATTTTGCATACTTTAGGTGTACACAGATTACTTAAGCAGGACTAAGGATTTTAGACAGTCTCAGCAGTTGTTTGTTTCTTTAGGGCAAGCCTGTGTCAAAACAAACTATTTCTAGGTGGATTGGCTTTTGCATTGCATTTTGTTATTCCCATCATGGCAAGGAGGTTCCAGCTGGGATTAGGCCTCATTCCACTAGGGCTACTGCCACTTCAACAGCATTATATTTTGGAAGCAGCTACTTGGAGTTCAGTGCATACTTTCTCTAAGCATTATCACCTTCCTATCTACTCTAGGTCTAGGGCTGGTTTTGCCACAGCTGTTTTGCAAGGCATGTTGTCAGCTCCTGCTTCTTTATGATTTGCCAGCCTCCTCTGCTTTGGGATTCTACACTGCAGCAATGGAACCATAAATGTAGATGTTCGAGATTCTTCCCTCTGTGTTTAGGGGTGGTAGTGTAGGTGGGCTTACCTGCTTATATTTTTATATATATTGTTCATGTTTTGGTGCAGGTTCTTCTGACATCTGGGGCAAGAAGACTGAGACTGGATGCGGACTATACCCAATTGTTAGGACTGCAGCAATGGAATCCTCGAACATCTACATTTATGGTAGGTACAAAACTGTACTTTTTCAGAAAGACAGAGCAATTACTAGTGGCATATGCCACAGCATCACAAGGAAAGGCCATCTCCAAGCGGACTATTTCAAAGTGGATAAGTCACTGCATTCGTTTCTGCTACTCGCAACATGGCAAACCAGTGCCTAAGGGCATTAGGCCACATTCAACCAGAGCTGCAGCCACTTCTGCAGCCTTTCTAAGTGGAGTACCAACCAAAGACATTTTGGAGGCTGCTATTTGGAGTTCAGTGCATACATACCAACAGTGAAACACGTAGAACATAGTACAGTTGTGTACACTTACCATAAATGTAGATGTTCGAGTGTATTCACTGTTGCAGTCCAGGTTACCCACCCGCCACTCCCCTTATATTTGCTGGAACTTATCTTTACTTCTCTAATCTATACAACCTAGATGGTGTATTTGCTTATAGATGAAGGTAAAACCTATTTTGGTGCATGTATGTTTTATTTACCTATTTTTAGCCTACCCTTTTGGGGGGCACCTGACATCTGGGGCAAGAAAAACTAAATAAAATGGCGTCTGCTGCATCTTTTATACCCCTGACGACCTAACGTCAGGGAAGAGGCGACAGCAACTGACGCAGAACCCAAGACTTTGGAATTCAGGCCGACTGAGGGCAACCTTGCCAGCAGGATAACCCAAATGTAATGACTGCAACAGTGAATACACTCTAACATCTACATTTATGGTAAGTGTACACAACTGCACTTTACTGTTCTGTTTTATGAGATGTGCCTGTATGTTTTTTTTTTTTTTTCCTTCTTTCCCTTGAGTGAGTTGTCTTTGCAGATGATGATGGTTGTAACCATGAAATTTAAAAGACGCTTGCTTCTTGGGAGGAAAACTGGAAAAGTTGGATGAGATAGTAAAGCATGAAGATGTCACATTTTCAACAATGTTTTGTGTTGTTTTTCCAGTAAAAACGTATGGCTGTGAGAGCTGAACTGTAAGGCTGTGTACCAGGAAAGTAATGCTTCTAAACTGTGGTGCTGGAGAAAAGTCAGATTCTGTGGAATGTAAGAAGGCCAAAACAGTCCATGCTTAATGTGAGAAATCGAGATGGTTCACTCAAAGGTCTGAGAGTAAGACAAAAACTCATACTTTGGATCCATATCATGCAAATGGAAGATTTATAGATGATGACAATAGAAGAAGACTACAGCAGAGGTCAAGAAGTGTAGACACTATTACTGAAGAGTAAATTATGGACTTGTAGGTTCTTTGAAGAATCCGTGTTGGACAGACGGGACTGATGTGCAGTGAAATCAGAGTCTGACTGAACTAAATGACTAATCAAGAACTTGCAGAAAAAGTACCTTGGTTAAGGTGATTTTGTGTACATGCAGAAGAGTGGTAGGCTATACAGGCTTAGCTAAGAAGCAGCAGAGTAATGGGCTTACCAGTGGGTTTAGTAGTCGAGCAAAACCAGATCTGGAGTAGGGACTTCATTTGTCAGCAACCTTTGGGTCTTGGATCCGACATCGGATCTGAGCCGGCAACTTATTATACAGCTATGGATCCGAGCTCCTAGCTCCTCCCCTCACCCATAATCCCCTGCCAACCCCAAATGACCTCAGGTCTAGTTTGCCTCGCTTGTGTGTGTAGCTGGATTTACGAGCTCCTGGCGATTTCTTATTGAGAAGTGCTTTTCTGATCTTTTCAGTTAGTTTTTGGAAATTGTAATTTGTGCGAGTGTGTTTAGGTTCCTTTTAAGTTTTAAATTGTTGGTTTTTACCCTCCCCACACTGGTCATTAGAGAGTGCCTGTATGTGATTGTGTTTGGGGCCTGGTGTGTGTCTGTAGTTTACTTTAGTTTTGGGTAATGGCAGAGGCCCCAAAACCTATTTTCTCTAAATGCACCGAGTGTGGCCATAAGCTCTCTCCGGCTGATGGCCACACTAGGTGTGTTCGGTGCCTTGGGGTTGAACACCTCTCTTCAGGCTGTACCTTTTGTGCAGCGTTCAACCCCAGGGCACTAAAAGAGCGAAGGTCGAAGCTGATCCTGGTGGGACTTTTGCCCCCGGATTCGGCTTCAGCCTCCGCTACTCCCGTGGCACCTCATCAGCCTGTGGTGGTGGCCACTCCTGCCCCCTTCCCCCGGCCGGGATTCAAACTCCCACCAAAGAGCCACAGGACAGGGAGGCCAGGAGGGAGAAACGGAGGGAGAAGCACCACAAGCGGCGGGCCAAGGCCTCCGCTTCGGCCCCCCCCGGCTAAGCGGGCTTCTCCCTCCACGGCTTCCAGGTCTCCTCCTCCCCTGATCCGATCCCCTCGCTTCTCCCCGGGACCCGAGGAGGAGGAGACCCGATCTCCGTCGAGGTCATTGAGGCGGCATTCCAGGCCTGCCTCGGTGGCCTCCTCGAGATCCACCTACAGCCTGTCAGATGCAGACTTGGACCGGATGATGCGAAGATTCATCCAGGCCCAGCTGCAGATGGGAGTGCTCTTGCCCCCCCCCCCCTTCACGGGGGAGCTCGACACCCTTTTTTGCTCAGATTGCTCCTTCTCCGACCCTCTTCCCGGGTTTTGAGCGTTCGGAGCCGGGCAGCGTTGGAGCCGGGGGTGGGTCGGCGCCGACAGTATTGGGTGCTTCGGATCCGACCCTACCCTCGAGTCTTGTCGGGTCCATCGTCAGATCCGACCTCTCGGAGCTGTGGCCCTAGCTTCGGATCCGAGGGATTCAGTGTACCTTCGGCTCCATCCAGGTCGGAGCGCACTGGTCCTTTGGATCCGGTCTCTGTGCCGGCTCCGATCCCTTCATCGGATCCGAGTGGGAGTCGACTTTCAGAGCCCAGGGAGAGCGGCTCCCCCTCGGCCTTCGATGTAGTGGAGAGGGCTCTGTCGAGAGCATCCGGACCCCCGGCCCTTGTCTCTGCTCCACCCTGCACTCCCTCTCTGCTGGGTCAGGCTTCCATCACCCGGCCACAGGGACAGCCTGCTTTGATGTCCCAGGTTGTTCCATTGGAACACGATGTTGCTGGCGAGACCTCTTTGGACAGCCCCCCCAAGGAAGTGCCTCGCAAGCACAAGTGTAAGAGGAGGCACTTGGACTCCCCCGAGTCCTTAACAGAGGACACGGACTTGGATGAAGGGGAAGGCTCCCCAAGGTCACCCCCCGAGGATGTCTCCTTTGGAGACATCATGGAGATTCTTAGGATCAGAGGGGGGTGGTCTACCCCCAAGGCTTCCTCTGACGAGTCCATGTTCCTGGAGGCATTTGAAGCAGGCCTGTCTACCTCTTGGGTGTCCCCTCCGGCCGACCCCCTGGTTGACCTTATCACCACCAGGGCGTGGAAGGAGCCGGACACTGTGGAGCCAGTCCCTAAGCATCCGGACAGGATTTTGAGCCCCCCCGCAGACCGGTCCCACTGGAGCAAGGGTCCCCCCGTAGATGCCATGTTGATGGCGACAGCCACCAAGAGGGAACTAGCTCAGGAGAGCCCCTCGGTGCATCCACCGAGCAAGGAGTCCCGCTCGATGGATCGCTTTGGGAAGCGGGTTTTTAGTTCGGCGACCTTCTCTGTAAGGTCTCTGAACTATATGGCACATGTCATCAGGATGCAGCGGGATGTTATCAAAGAATACGCTGCTTCCCCCCTGAGTCTATGTCGGCGGAGGACAAGCGGTTGTACTCCACTCGAATGGCCACTCTGAGATCTATTTCCAACACCTCTATGCGGCTTTTGCCCCATTCCACTGAGGGAGCCGCTAGAGCTAGCGGAGCGGGCCTAGTTATGAGACGTCAGGCCTGGCTCTGGCATTGTGACTTCGCGGAGCCCTTTAAGGCATCTTTTGCGAACGCCCCTTTTGATGATTCTGCCCTGTTCAGCAAGACCGTTCACGAGACACTAGTCCAGAGCGAGAAGGATGGGAAGACGCTGTTTGCCATCGGAGTCCGCTTCTCTGCTCCCCAGAGGTCCTTCTCGAAGAACCAAAAGGGACAGAAGAAGATGTGGTTCCGGAAATCGCAGCATTCCCAACCTGCTCCGGACAACCAGTCCTTCCGTGGCAGAGGAGGACGGGGAGGACGCCGCCCTAGGGGCAGAGGGGCCCCGAAAAACTTTGGGTCCAGAGAATCCTTCTCTGAGCGGCCCACGCAACAGCCCTGAAGGGTTGCCTGGCTGCTCCACTCTGGAGGCAGTCGGGGGGGCGTTTTTCGTGGCATCTGGTGGCATGGGAGTCCATCACATTAAACCGCTGGGTGCTTCAAATCATATCCAGAGGTTACAAAATTCCTATGAATAATGTCCCCAAACTCAGTAACCTCCCCGATGTACCACCCGATCAGAGGGAGGATGCAGCCGCAGAAATCCAGCGGCTGCTAGAAAAAAAGAGACATCCAGCCCGTCCCCCAAGACCAGCTCGGATTAGAGTTTTACTCCAGGTTCTTTCTGGTGCCAAAAAAGATGGGGGACTTGAGACCAATTCTAGACCTTTCTCTCTTGAACCTGTCTGTATCCAAGGAAAGATTCCGAATGGTCAGCATTCAATCTATTCTTCCCCACTTGCGGGAGAATGATTGGATGTGCTCAATAGACCTGAAGGGTGCGTACTACCACATTCTAATGGACAGACGATCCAGGAGGTTTCTCCGCTTCCGGCTGGGAGCCAGTCACTACCAGTTCAGGGTCCTTCCCTTTGGCCTCACCACAGCCACCAGGGTGTTCACCAAAGTTTTAGCAGTGATAGCGGCCCACCTGAGACTCCAGGGAATGCAGGTCTTCCCGTAACTGGACGACTGGCTTCTGACCACCCCAACAAGGCATCTACTCTGCTCAGCCAGAGATTACTTTATCCGTCTAGCCTCCCAGTTAGGCATCACAATCAGTACGGACAAATCTTCCCTTGCTCCGACACAGGTAATAGAGTTCATAGGGGCCAGATTGGATACCAGAAGTCTGCGAGCCTACCTCACTTCGGAACGACTACAGAATCGGAAACTTCATGTGCGGGCCATCCTCCAATCAGAAGCTCCACTGGCGGAATTGGTCCTGAGGGCGCTGGGCTCCATGGCGGCGGCAATAACGCTTCTTCCATGCACTCGTCTAAATATGAGGGTACTACAGTGGACCCTCCAAGTGCAATGGTCTTTTCACCTTCTTCCTCTCTGCCACCCTATCTCAATCAGCAAGGCTTGCAGGAGGGCCCTGTTATGGTGGCTCCAGTCCCCAGACCTCCATATAGTCCGGCCCTTCTGCACTCCCCCCCCCCCCCCTCGTCACGGTGACCACGGACGCTTCTCGCCTCGGGTGGGGGGGGGCATTGCTCAGGCTGAACAGTCCAAGGCACGTGGAACGACACAGAGACCTCTCTGCATATCATTGTTCTGGAGATGAGGGCGGTGCTGTTAGTGTTGCAAGCACTTCAGAACCTTCTCCCCGTAGGAACTATTGCGATGCAGACGGACAACATGTCAGTTGTTTGGTACATCAACAAACAGGGGGGAACCAGGTCTTACCCTCTCTGCCGAGAGGCCATGAGGGTGTGGGAATGGGCGATCTCCACCAACCGCTTTCTGATCGCAACGCACATTCCGGGACGGGCCAACATTCTGGAGGACAAACTCAGCCGCAGCATTCTTTCCCCTTACGAGTGGTCTCTCAACTCCCAAGTAGTGAAGCGGATATTTGCAAAATGGGGGCAACCCTGCTGCAATCTCTTTGCCTCTCCCTCAAATATGAAATGCGACAGCTTCTTCGCGGGGGAAGCCCCAAGAGACGCTCTAGTGCATGCTTGGCCGCCCGGTCTACTTTATGCCTATCCTCCTCTACCCCTGATGCTAAAGCTCTTACAGAAAGCCTCTCGGTTGAGGAGCAGAATGATCCTCATTGCCCCATTCTGGCCTCAGCAAACTTGGTTTCCTTACCTGTGGTCTCACTTGGTGAATCCTCCCTGGATTTTGGATTCCAGCCCGGATCTAATATCCCATCCATCAGGCTTACCGACCCCGAATCTGAACAACCTGAAGCTGACAGCTTGGCTGCTCCAGTTCCACTCTTAATCAGGACTCCCGGCATCTCTTCACCAGTCAAAGCCATCTTGGTGGCAGCGCATAAACCTTCCACCAGGAAAGTTTACCGCAGTAAATGGAAGCGCTTTTCCGTCTGGGCGGAACATCATAATTTGGACCCCTTCACTGCTCCGTTAACGTCCGTGTTGGACTTCCTCACCGGACTTTTTCAGCAAGGGGTTAGTTGTTCAACAGTCAGGATACAGTTGGCAGCCATCTCCCATTACCATGTGGGACACGAGACAAGTCCTTTGATGTCAGCTAAACTATGTAAAACCTTCCTCAAGGGTACTTTTCTGCTCAGGCCCCCTATCAAAGAAGCTGTACCCCCTTGGGATCTATCACTAGTTCTTCAAGCCTTGACTGCTTCTCCCTTTGAACCAGCTGCCTCAGCCGAACTTAAATATCTGTCTTGGAAAACAGCATTCCTGGTAGCCATCACTTCAGCGAAAAGAGTTTTGGAACTTCAAGCTCTTTCCGTGAAACCTCCTTACTTGGTTTTTCATCAGGATAGAGTGTATCTCAGGACCAATCCCTCCTTCCTACCCAAGGTGGCCTCAAAAACCAATATCAATCAGTCCATCAACCTACCAGTTTTTTTTCCTAATTATCAAAATAAGGGAGAGTATAAGCTGCATTCTTTAGATGTGCACAGGCAGCTGCGTTTTTATATTCATAGGACTGCTGGTCACAGACAAATCCGATCAGCTGTTCATTTCATTTGCCAAATTCAGTTTGGGTAAAGCCGTTTCGAAAGTCACCTTATCACGCTGGATTTCCCATTGTATTTTTCTAGCTTATGAAGCTTCTGGGAGGCCCGCACCTCAGGGAGTCCGTGCACATTCCACTCGCTCCATATCTACTTCTGTTGCCTTTAGATCTCGAGTTCCCTTGGATGATATTTGCTCTGCAGCCACTTGGGCCTCATCTCATACCTTTATCAACCACTACAAACTGGACGTCATTTCCAGAGGGAGAGCATCCTTTGGCTCCACAGTGCTCTGGAACATCCTTCCATGATGGCCGCCCAAGATTCAGGTAGCTGGGGACTCTGTCCCAAAGGTTGCTGACAAATGAAGTCCCTACTCCAGATTAAGAGGTTATGTACTCACCATAACGTTCCATCTGAGTAGGTGGCTTCATTTGTCTGCAACCATCGCCCCCCTCCGTCCCCCTGGCCTTCAGAAGAGTTAGTGTTGTTTGTATTATCCTGCTTTTTCCTGTTGGAATACCTTTCCAGGTATATGTAGGAGGGCAAACTTGATCTGAGGTCATTTGGGGTTGGCAGGGGATTATGGGTGAGGGGAGGAGCTAGGAGCTCTGATCCATAGCTGTATAATAAGTTGCCGGCTCGGATCCGATGTCGGATCCAAGACCCAAAGGTTGCAGACAAATGAAGCCACCTACTCAGATGGAACGTTATGGTGAGTGCATAACTTCTTATTTCACCAGAATGCATAGTATTTGAACATTAAAGCTAACAAAGCTGATCTTTTTACAGGGCAGTGCAGCTGGACATCACGGGAGCTAGAAGCATTTGTTCAGAACCCATGGGGAGGATTTGTGAATATTACTTCAGAGAAGAGCAGCTCAGGTGTTCCAAACTATTAAGACAGTATAGAGCAAGGTCTGCTTAAATCTGGGGAAGGGCTACGCGCACGATGAAGTTATGGCAAAAGTATTCCATGGATTTCTTCAGTGTTTTGTAAAATATGAGACCATTAGGGCTAGAAAATGAAACATAAATATTTTAATCTTCTCTTGTTGTTCAATGCTACATTAATGTCTATGCGGTGCTCCAAGTAGTCATCACTGTTTTTTTATTTTGTTGTAAGCCAAAATGTCCTGATAGGGACAGACATACTGACGTGACTTTGAATGTTTTGTTCGGCTTCCTTAATATCCCATTAGTACATTCTAGAATGAGATTTTCACCCTACTGTCTCATGCCAAATTTTGTTTGCATTTGCTTGGAGTTGCTGAACTTAAGATTAATGCTGATCTTGATACTATAAAGTAAAGTAGTTATGAAGTTCCCAGTAGCTGTAAAAATTTATGGTTCCAGAGTAGGGAAGAAACAGTAAATGGTAGCTCTTGTTAAAAGAGCTGTGAATTCCAACCAACTCGAAAGAAATTATGATCCCGGTGAATGGGAAAACGGAGAGCTCAAAATACCTTGCGCCATTGGTTTTTCCTTTACGAAAACAAACATTAAAATGCGATGGAAAGATTTTGTAAGAGCCAGAATGGCAAACTCCTAATGAAAGTATCAAGAGATTTGTTTACATTCTTAATGTAGTGCACTGAGGAAACCCTTACACTTGAAGCTAAAACTTGAAAAGGAAATGTGTGTTACACTTTGGGGTGTGCAACATATTTTATAAGGTTCCAGTTTTCAGTCTAAACCTGGAGCAAGCTGTTAAAGAAGGCAAAAGGATTTGCATAATAACACCTCTTTATTGTGAATCATGTTGCAAGGGGAAATGGAGGCATGGAATATATAATGTGTAATCTGATCAAGCTTCCATGTAGGGGGTTCTCTAAAGGTGAATTGGTATGACATACATAAAATGTTAAGGTTGTTGGGGGGGGGGGTGTTGAATTAAATGATAAACGCCAAACGATATTTTTTTCAATATATGGAACAGCAGCAGAAACCTTTTAAATCAATGGTGTGGTAAACCTTTAGCAAGGTTGGTACTAATTTGTAAGTGGACATTTTAATGTCCACTCAAAAGCAGGTAGAAAGTGGGGAAAAAATAAAGCTTTGTAGGTCAATGATAATGAAGTAGAGTTAAATACTGAACACATGTCACTTTGATTGCGGAGTTTACATATTCCTCTTATGATTTTTTTTTCTCCAGGTACTCCTGTCTCTTCCTGTCTCCCCAAAAACGTGATATTTAATTGGGTCCATTAGTATTAATATAAAAGCATGCTGCTTACCTGGTTACACTAAAAATGATATTGCACATAAGGCTAGCTTACCTACTTAGTTAATAAATGTTTGAAAGATAAGTAAAGTTAAAATGGGTCAGACAGGAATGATGTTTTCTATACGCACTCACCGATTCCTTTTTGCTTTTTTTTTCTCTCAGGTACCTGCTGTTGGTTCTAATGAATGCAGAAAGAGCCTGGAGCTATGCCATGCAGCTCAAGCAAGAGGCAAACACTGAGCCCCGTAAGCGTTTCCACCTTGTCTCCCGCCTACGCAAGTCTGTGAAGCATTCTGAAGAGCTGGAGCATCTTTGTGAAAGTGAACGTGTAGATGCCAGGACAAAGCTGGAAGCGCAGGTAAATTTCTGCTGTCACCGTTTTGTCTGTACTAATCATGCTGATTTTTATTTTATGATTATTGACATGATTATCAACTGTTACATATGCTGTATTTTCTATACTTCTTTGAAACAGCAACGTTTTATAGTTTTTATTGTATATCTGCAAAATGAGCTATCCAGAAACTATTAGACATTGATTCAACAGATTGTCATTTAACAATGTGTTTTAAATTGTTGAAGTTACCTGTGTCATTTCTATGCACTCTTTGAAGAAGTCTGTTATGTGATCCATGAGGTTGTATGTTTTAAAAAACATGTATTGTCCCCATATATGTGTGTATATATACATATCTGTATATATGTATGTATATATATATATATATATATATATATATGTATGTATGTACATATAATCCATATATATACATCAAATCCATATATATCTATGTGTGTGTGTGTGTGTGTGTGTGTGTATACATATAAATTGTCTGCATGTCTCCTTGTCTGTTTGTATATATGTATGTATGTATGCAGAGTCAGTGTGCCACTCAACCACAGCCAATAAGGCAAAATAACGTACCCAACACACTAGTCATAGGTGACTCTATAGTCAGGCACACTGATGTCACACACCGGGCTAAACAAGGAGAAGGTTACTGTCAGCTGCCTGTCTGGTGCTAGGATCCGCCACATAACCCACGCACGTAGGTCACTCCACAACAAGTACAAATATGACTGTCATTGTCCGTGTTGGTGTGAACGACCTGAGACGTGCCTCCCTGGACTACATGAAAAGAGACATGGAAGAGCTCTCCGATCTTGTAGCCCAAGCAGGTATGACCCTAGCCCTGATTCTGCCATCACCCAGAATGATACCGCAGTACAAGGACAAAATGATTGACTTCAACAGTTGGCTAAGCTTCTGGTGTCATTCTGAAGGGATCCGGTATCGGTCTGCTTGGGATGACATGGTCGGCAGACCACGATGCTTTGCCAGAGATGGCCTGCACCTGTCACCCCTGGGATTTTGGATACTGGCTAACGTTCTTGCCGCCCCCTATAGTGCCTTTTTTAGGCAAGGTTCAAATGACAAATTCACCACTGTAACAGGAACAGGCAAGCAAAAACTGAGGGTCATGCTACTCGGTGCTAGAAGTCTAAATCTCAAAATGCACTCACTCGAGGCACTCCTTAAACCGGAGAACATAGATATCTGTGCAGTGACTGAGAACCTGGTTCAAGGCTCCAGAGAGCACCCCTGCACTACCAGGCTGTAACTCATACCACACTTTTCGGCCATGTAACCTGGACCAGAACACTAAAGGCGGAGGTGTGTCCATATTCATTAAGGATATCCACACCTTCAGGCTAGTTGCTCAGCATAATGCATCCGAGGTAATCCAAGTGCAACTAACTCTCTGGGCAAAACTGCAATTCATATTGTAGCTTGCTACAGATCCCCCACCATGCCCCAGGATTCCCACTCCTCTTTTTTTGATGTACTGGAAAGTATTAGGGTTCAACCAAACACCCTAATAATGGGTGATTTCAACTACCCCACCATTAACTGGGAAAACTACTCCTGTACTAACTCCTTTGCTCAACGCATTATGGAATTCATTAACTCCAATGCCCTGGATCAACTTATCCACACCTCCACCAGGGGCAACAATATCATAAATCTAGTCAATACCAACATGAGTGACTGGTGTTCCACACCTGAAGTCAATGCCTCATTGGTCCGATCCAACCATAAGCTAATCACCCTAGATATCCACATCCTGCCCCCACCCCCTATTAAGGAAACCGTGGTAAAAAATTTCTCCAAAGCCAACTTTATGCTTCCTAAGACTGAAGTGGTGAACATCATGACACCCATGCAGATAGACAATACGGTTACGACTACTGAATCATACAGAATTGCACTTTATAAGCACTTACACGAGTGCATGCATCGTGCTATCCCAAACAGAATCAAGACGCTATCCTCCAAAAAAAGGAAGCCAGTCTGGTGGTCCCTTGCCTTAAACTGTACAACAGAAGAAAGTAACTGCTGCAAAAGAGTAAAATCCCATGAGTGGAGGAGCTCCCTGGTCAGCCTCGTTAAGAAGCTGCGATCCCTGATAAAATCCTCCAAAGCTAGTTACGAAAACAAAATCGCCACTGAGACTAAAGACAGCCACAAAGCATTCTATAGTTGTGTCAAGAATCTAAATGGCAACACTCAGATCTGCTCTGAGTTGCAGCACAATGGCACTAAATGTACAGACCCCACTGATATTGCCAACATCCTGGCAGATAGGTTCAGTGTTACCCCCCCCCCCTCACCTCCTAAAAGGCCCATCTCTATACCGGAAGAATGCAAAGTTCCTGTAATCACGGCTGCACAGGTAAAAACCACACTCTCCAAAGCCAAGAACACAGCATCCATGGGACCAGACAACATCTCAGGCTGCGTTCTACATGAACTACAGATAGAACTGGCACCCCACCTAAGTACCATGTTCAATCATAGCCTCACCTCAGGCTTTGTGCCCGCTGAGTGGCGCACAGCAACCGTTATCCCACTCCACAAAGGAGGAGCCACCACGGACCCCGGGAACTACCGCCCCATTAGCCTGACGAGCCTGGTCTGCAAGGCCATGGAATGCATCATCATGGAACTTATAAACAAAGACATTGGTAATCTCCAAACTCTGGACCCGACCCAGTTCGGGTTTGTAAAAGGCAGATCATGTCTCCTAAACCTGATAGACTTCTCTGAAGCAGTCACCAAAGCCGTAGACAAGTGTAAGGTGGTTCACACGGCCTATCTAGATCTTACCAGGGCTCTTGACACCATCCCCCACTCTGAAATTATAGATAAACTCAGTAAACTAGGTATAAATACCTGTGTCACAAGATGGGTGCCAACTGGCTCACTGACGGAACCCACACTGTGAAAGTAGCAGACTCCAAATTCGACTTCAGCCCAGTGACAAGTGGAGTACTACAGGATTCAGTCCTGGGTCCTCTCCTGTTTGGTATCTACTTCTCTGAAGTACAGGTTAACGCAGAAGGTCTTTGGCTAATGAAGTTCACAGATGGCTGCAAAGCAGGAGCCATAATCGAAACTCCTAACGATGTGGACATCCTACAAAAGGGCCTCACTGAAACAGATGCCTGGTGTCAAAGCCATGGCCTCAAGCTCCATGCCAAAAAGTGCACTGTCATTCCCTTTGGTAAAAACTCTGTACCCATGAACTACAACTTGGGCAGTAGCATACTTAACACAGAAAGTGTGATAAAGAGACCTTGGGACACAGGTGGGACAGTAGCCTCTCCTTTGATAATCGCCACAGTAGTCAGGAAATCCTTCTACGTGGCACACCTAATCACAAAAGGTTTCTCATCCAGAAAAAGAGGTCATTGTCCCCCCCCTACTCATCACTCATTAGACCCATTATAATAGAGTACAATGCCCCTTTTGGTATGTACCTCACAAGACGTCTACAACAACTGGAAAGGCCGCAGAAATACCGCATAAAGAGGATTACCAGCCTCAAACAGATTCCCTACGCAGACTGTCTCAAAAAACTCCAGCTTTACTCCGTCGCATATCACCTACTCAGAGGTGATCTCTGCCTAACATACAAAGCTATGTCAAAGCCAGAGCTGTTGGACATGCTCCACTTAAAGAAATCCCAATCCCTCCGAGCTACACACTCTAGGGGACCTAAACCTTGTCACCACAATAAACAGAACATGCCGGAGGGATAGATTCCTGTCCCAGAGACTTCCCATACTCTGGAATAAACTACCTATCTATATCAAACAAAGCTCCTCATTAGCACTCTTCAAGAAAAATCGTGATGTTTGGATGGGAAATAGGAAATTCACCCCGGGGATCACTTCTGTGGCTCTGCTCGACAGTGGCTCAGGGAAATAATTTTCTTGGGGTGGCAAAAGCCAGGGTAACTTTTTGGCTGGGCTTGCATAGGCCCTAGGGCCGATAGGGCTGATCGCCTAGTACCCACCTCTGAACCTGTGTGTGTGTGTGTGTGTGTGTGTGTGTGTGTGTGTGTGTGTGTGTGTGTGTGTGTGTGTATGTATATGTGTGTATATATATATGTATGTATATGTATATATGTATATATATATGTATATATATATATATATATATATATATATATATATATATATATATATATATATGTATATATATAAATCTAGATACGGTTCTACTCAGTATGATCAAATATTCTTAATATTGATTGAAAATACAAGCATAAAGATGTTTGAGCATGCAGAGTATCAAACACTGAAAAGATCAAGAAAGAAAAACTATTCCTTGCCTCCCTGTAACACTTAAATTTTGTCTGAATAGTAGCAGTGTTACAGAAAGGTCTTTCATTAAGGTAAGGTGTAGGGTTAAGGCTGGTGGAAGAGGCCACTTTAAGGTTGGCTCCACCCCCCTGCACTGCCTTAGTAATGTGTGCTAATCCTAACGCTACCCCTTCCCCAACATTAATCCTGCACCTTATCTAAAAAAAACCTTAACACTACACTACACAAAACACACTCAGACGGACACACACGCAGAAACGCACACTAAAAACACTACATTTGTCCCCCTACCTAACCCTGACCCTAACTTTTAAATACACACTCTAACACACAGACATACACCTATCCATGACCCTATCCAGACCGGCCATTGCGTGCACATAATAAAGTGCATAATATTTATTTATTTCTTCTACTTTTTTTTTTTTTTTTTCTGGGGAGGTCCGACTGGACTAGAAGTCCATTTTCAGCCAAGACCCATGGAGAAAAGCTCCAAACTACAATAAAAAGACAATTGGCAATAATTTCCAAAAAAAGTGTACATTCTCCTTAACAGCATAACATTGACCTGCTGTGGTCGAGAGGTACGTAAACCTAATGGCAACCTTATTGACTTTCTAAGTTTGTAAGAGCAATATTTAAAATATTTCCCTATTATTTTTGGTTCTATCCAAATTTATTATGCAAGAGGTTGGGTCGTATGGTCAAGAGTTACACAAACCTCATTGCTGCTGATGGCAGGGGTCACTCTCACTCTTCACTCTGTCCCTTTCGCGCGCGCACACACACGCACACACACACACACACACACACGCACACACACGCACACACACGCACACACACACACACACGCACACACGCACACACACGCACACACACACACACACACACACACACACACACACAGTCTCTTCTGCTTTCATGCACGCATTTACTCACACATGCAGACAGACACAAGCACACATGTACACATACGTGCACACAGTTACTTTTTCGTTTCACTCCGTGCCTGGCAGCCTGGTACTAAATGATCCACAGCCTGCTGGTTGGGGATCGCTGGTGTATATAATATGCATGTATGTGCACATTGCTTTATCGAAAAAGCAGCTTATTGAGCCAAATGCTCGAAAATCAAACTAACACAAACTGTACTTTATTCCAAAGACGTGCATCTGGAGAATTTCTTTCGGGACTCCACTGAGCATGGCTCTGTCCCAGTCGGACTTTCCCTGTGAACAAATTTTTTTGCAGGAGAGCAAGCTCCCTTCACCCTCCCATATGTAAGTGGGGGGGTTGCTTCTCCTACACCATCTAATTATATGTACCAAGTCCGGGATCACACTGCAGTGGGGAAATGGCAAATTCCCTGATCCCAACTGTACTGCAGTCCCGCACAGAAATAAAACTTGGCATGTGTGATAAGTTGATTTTCAATAACACATGCCGGCTTTTATTTCATTGAAGAAAAGAAAACTTGTATATGTGTAGAAAGTAGACACGCGTGCACACACGCACACTAAGTACTGAAAGCAGACAATATTAACAATCCCATGCTTTCTGTGCATCCAAAAGGAAAACAAAAAATACAGCGTTTTTGGCTTTTAAGATGAACAGAAACAGTATCTTCCATGTTTCTATAGTCATAAACATCAGTAAAAAAAAAAACTTAGTTGACAGTCCGATTATTGACATTAAAGTGCCCAATAGTAAAAAAAAAAAAAATGGTTTAAACACTGGTCAACTGAAAAGCGACTAACCAGAAAAAATAATAAGTTATTTTGCTATAGAGGGCTGCACTGCAACCCCCCCTCCCTCCGCTACATAAATGCATCAGTTCCAGTTCCATAGGAAGAAGGAGAAAACTGCCAAACTTATCTGTGAGACGGTGATGCACTAAATCTTTTCCCACAAAGTTAATTCTTAGAGTTGTGACTTGGCCAAAACTGCCCAGTTGATTCAGTTTGCCACTCAGCTGAGTCAGTTTGACAAAAACTTTCAAGACAATGTAGGGAATCCATATATGCATGTCTTTGTGGTTGTATATTTTCCAAAACCTTGTTTTATCTACAACTCACTGAATACAAAAACTGATCCAAAATTCAACTCATGTAAACCAACCTTAAAAAATGTAGCTCTATTGAAAGAAAGAAAAAATCATTGAAAATGAAGCGATTTCTTTTTTTTTTTTTAATCTAAGTAAAACCCCAGCATGTGTTCAGACATAATTTTCCTGTGTAGTGGTAGTGTTACAGTAAGGGTTTTTCTAAGTTGAGGCATAGTGTTAGAGTTGACATGTTTTAGTAAGAGATGGTGTGGGGTATCTTCTGGGATGTTATTACTTTAACAGGCTGGTACACGTTTACTAAAAACTCTTTTAGTAATGCATAGTTTGGAAAGGGGCACAATTAATGAAATTTCTCTAGAGCCTTGAAGAATGTAGGATTATTCCTTGACAGCCAGCTTTATATTGTTGGGCAGTACCTTTCATGCAGTAATTTAAATGCGTGTTTGGTAATAATGATGCTGTTGCTGTAATAAGCCACTTGTGTTGCTCACTTCCTGTCCAGAGGAGTAAAACTCAGTATTTTGTTTTCTGTTTGTAATGCAAAACTATGAGGAGAGAACAATGCACTGAATGGGACTGTATATTTAAGCCTGGGTATTAATACATTAAGAGCAAAACCCCGCAACAAATGGGGGAAGCATTATGCATATGTTGGATGTCCAAGAGCAGTGCCACTTGGATAGGGTGAAGTCCATCAGACAAACAGGCCAGCTGTTTGCAGGCTTTGCACACAGAACGATGGTCATACCAGTCACAAAACAGACCTTGTTCCAAAAGGTTAGTGTACTGCATCATTTTTTGCCATTGCATGGAAGGCATGTTTGTGGAGAAATGAGTTGGAGCACATTCTTCCGGGACAGACTGTACCTTGGCATGTTCAAAACCAGACTGAGAGTCAGTCATTTGATCATCAGTCCATGCATTCTCCAAGCGTTGTAAGCTGGATGTTCAGTCCCAGTGTAGAATGGAATTTGGAGTAGCAATTAACTGGAGTATTCTTTGAGGACCAGAGCCAAACACTTGAGTTGTATGCCTCCCCACCAAGGCTTTGGAGTGCCATGAATACCTATTTCTGATGTGTTATGAATCATATTGCAACCATGACGTTAACAGTGACTGAAGTATAGTTTTAGAGCTCACTGTAACCGTAAATGTTCAAGTAGATGCACTGTTTCAGTATCAACTCCCATCCACCTTCCCTAACCAGCCCATCCTGGTTTATTTATTCATTCATTGTGTTCTATCTAAGCAAGATTGCCTGTGGTAACTGGGGAGGGAAAAAACTGTATCACTCTGAGGCTTCTAGATGCTCCGAGGTGCATTTTGTTTTTTTTAAGCAACCTTTTACATCCAGCAATTGCCTGAAGAAAAAACATGATTAAAGAAATGAAATTTAGTCTTACTGTTCAACTTTTTCTCCTGCTTCCTTTCACCACATTCAAAATGGTAAAGACTACAGTGTAATATCTGCAGCAGGTGCACCTATATAAAGATGGGGAGGGGGTCTTGGAGCCACTAGGCCCCCAAAAGCCATAAGATTTCTTGATGTGCTGAGATGCATTTTAGAGTTAAAACATTTTTCATCCAGAAATGGTCTAAACAAAAAAATATGATTAAAGAAAGAAATTCAGTCTTCCTCTTCAACTTTGTGTTTTTTTCTGCATTCTTTCAGCATATCCTAACTGACAGAAACAACCCTGTACTTACTAAAGTAAGCTATGCACACACAAGTTATGGGATTATAGATTTTGTGGTGTATTAAGTTTTTCCCAACATTTTATAGCCAGTGAACAAGAATCGCAAGCAGAAAAAAGTGAAACCATTTTATATCAAGGAAGAAATATGTTGTATCCAAAATGTAATGCTCAGAGCTGACCAAACAGCAGTTCACAATAAACCAAGGAGACAATGGGGAGCATATTACAAATGCTTCTATAGCCTGTTTATGATATGTTGTTGGCTGCTAAGGCATGGCCTGCTGTGTAGTTACCTGGCCAGATGGTCTATATGTGGAATTGGTGTCCGACTTTCCCATAGACTTTGGACCATAGGGACAGAGATGTCCTTCTCAATTACATACATGCAGAAAATAGGTTGTAGGTAAGGGCATAAGCTCCTCCATGACTGCTTGGCTGCCACATGGGCATGTAGGACCTCCTGGATCGAGATTTATGCTTGAGATATGTGGGATACAGACGTGCCAGTTGGCAAGAATGGAGGGAGAAGCACACAAAATATATATCATTGTGATGACACTGCAAGAAAGTGGCCTTGTATGTGATGTCCACAGACTGGCTTTCTTCCAAGTGCCTAATAAAAATGACAGCCAGTTTAAAGGAGTTTGCACTTGCTAGTTGGTGCATCTGTTCACAACAGGTCTGTCACTGTACTGCAGGTCTGTCTGTACTGCAGTTTACACCCTTCATTCATTATAGACAGACTGTAAGTAATGCTGCATTGTGGTTTGCATTTGTCATTTGATACAAGACTGTACTTTTGTCTGCATCATTCGTTATAGTGTAACACTTTGCTGATTGCATAATTTATCAGTTCTTATTTAAGTTCTTATTTAGTGCCTACAATTCTTTTAGCAACTCGGCACACTATAAATATTGATTTAAAAAAAAAGTTGCACAGTGCTGTAATATTCTACAAGCTTTAAACTCAAAGTTGTGCCTCAAAATTGCATTTGCATACTTTCCCTAATTAAAGTTTTAAAACAGAAAAGTGTTAAATGTGGATTTTGACAGCAGTAAACAGTTTGTTTTGAGGTGACACAGTGGTTAGTAGTGCTGTGTCACAGAGTTCTGTTCTCCAGGTCAGTTTTGTTCATTAGGTTTTCTGCCTGTGCTAAAGTTAACTTCTGCATCTCCTAGACACTCCACGAGTTAATTGGGTATTTTGTAAATTGCTTTGTGTGCTCGCCGTATGTGTGTCTGCATATTTGCTGGAGTTGGACCATCATATTGTTCATTTTCTTTCTCTGTCTTACCCGTGTTTAATGGCAGGATAGATTCCAGCTCCTTCTTGAGCCAGAATAAAGCAGATATATTGGATAATGAGTGAATGCTATCAGCAGTTTACCAACAAATGTGTTTACTTTTTTTTTGTCATTCTGGATTTAGCATATTCAATGTATACATTATTTTTTCATGTTGTAGTTTCTCATTCTTTTTCTTGAGATTCACCAGCATCCTAACGGCTGATGTTCATACTTCAAGATATGATCCTACTTGCCCTCCTGTTTATGGTGTTGTCCATGTTTGATATCCTGTGTTCCTTTTTTCTTTTTTTTGTCTTAATCTTTCTTTTTCCCTTTTTTTTTTTTTTTCTTAGGCATACACAGCATATCTTACAGGGATGTTGTTCTTCGAATTACAGGAATGGAAGGCTGCGATGGAGTCATTTAACAAGTGCAAGTGAGTTTGACTAGTATATTTGTTTTACCTTTGAGAACAATATTTTCTTTTCCTGAATTCATTAACATCATGAAGTCTGTAGACTGTATCATTCTCCAGTAAAGAATGCTGTGCTGTTTAACACGATTTTATGGTACTTGCACCACAAACTTCAGCTTAGAGTAAGTATCAGACTGAAACTCTGTTTGTGGCACCATTTGATGCTGAGTTTACTTATATGACCAAGAGCATCCACTTCATGTAAAGGATTGGTTGCACAGGTAGCAAATTTTTTGCACACACAGAGTTCTCAAGCTCCAGTTTCTTTTCCTTGCTGCTGTAATGTACCACATGCCTTACCTTGCTGTGTTAGATATTATTAGCCACAGTGTTCGTCAAAAAATCTTTCAGTACAATAAGTATACATTTGTTCTGCATAGGTTCATAGGTTGGTACTAGGCTATCGGCCCTAGGGCCTATACAAGCCTAGCCATAACAATTCCCTGGATATTTCTTCCCACAATATTTACTTCTCTGGACCCCAGTCTAGCAGGGCGACTGACATGATCCCCGGGGTGAATTTCCCATCTCCCATCTAGTCATCAAGGTTCCTTTTGAAGAGGGCCAATGAGGCGCTCTGCTTGACATGTATGGGCAGTCTATTCCAGAGTATGGGGAGTCTCTGGGTCAGGAACTAATCCCTCCAGCATGTTTTGTTCATTGTGATGACAAGGTTTAGATCCCTGGAGCGTGTGGCTCTGAGGGATTGGGATTTCTTTAAGTGTAGCATGTCCAACAGCTCTGGGTTTGACATGGCCTTGTATGTTACGCAGAGATCGCCTCTGAGTAGATGATATGCCACAGAGTATAGCTGGAGTTTTTTAAGACGGTCAGCATATGGCATCTGCTTTAGTCCTGTGATTCTTTTAGTGAGGCATAAAAAAAAAAGAAGTATTGCAAAATGTCTAACTTTGTAGTTGTTTCAGGTTTTCACAGAATTATTTCTAAACTTATTTTTTCCATTTCTTCCATTCCCACCTAGGTTGGCCATTGACTCTGGCCTTTATGACTAAGTTTGTTTTGTTATCATTTGCTGTACATTCTTCTTGGTGTAGTTTAGGTTAAAACATAAATTCAGATGATAAGACTTCCAGAAATGTTTGAGGCACAACACCAACACCTCCCCCCGACCAGGATACACATGATCTCTGCATTGCATTGTTTTGATGGGGGGAGTGAACCATTTGTAGGCCTTGTGTGATATACGTAATACAATAAGTGAACTCTGATGGAACACAGGAAACCACTAATTTTGAAAGAGCAGGTCTGGCACTCTCCTTCCTTTTCCACTCCCCAAGAAATCCAGACAGGACCCTTAACACGTAGACCATTTGTCAGCTCCTGATGTGGATCAGCTCCTGTCTGGTAGGGCCTTCAGCTTGCAATGTCAGTAGTGCTACTATCTGCGCTGACAAGAAGACTGGACAGCTTCTCCTTGGAGCAAGAACCTTCAATGTGAATGAAATCAAGGCCATCCTCCATGTTGGTGAGGTTGACTAGGTCCTACAGTACACTTCCTTGCATTTAGATTTGAGAGACTGAAGGTCGTGGTCAAAGTGCAGATTGAGGTAGGCATCCTTCTCTTCGCCTTCTGTTTCTGTGGCTGCTAGAAAAGGTTACTTCACATCCACTCAGGTCCTATCCTGGCAGAGTGTTGGAACTGACTATATTTCTTCAGCCATTTATGTCTGTAGTGGTGAGAATTCCTCCACCAGCAGCCATAGTAGTCTTGACCAGAGACTCCTTTGGTGCTAAGGCCCACTAGGTAGAAGATGATGGATAGCAGGAATGTCAGCTTCAGCCTTCTCAGAGATATTTGTTGCATTGGCATTGTTGGCATGTGAGCCATAGGTACCAGTGCCACCTTCGGCTCAGAAGTTGGTCACTATTGGTACCAATACTCTGAATCAGTAACTTGAAAGTTTACATTTGCAGGGGGTCCAGTGTTCTTCTTTCAGATAGTATGTTTCTTTTTAGGTAAATAATAGCAATATCTGTTCACCAGGGGTAAACTGCATCAAAAATTTATGCTTGAAGAAAATAACTGGCTTTCAAGTTTTGTTTTTCTGTAGATACAAGGAAGAATACGAGACAGAATCTTTAAGTCTGGATATAGAAATTATTTGTATTCTGCATTGCTGGGCTTACAGTTGAGCTCTTGTAATCTCTCTATAATTTCCCTTTTGTACAAGTTCTTTCTTAGTAGGTAGTTTGGTAGTTCAATTCTCATTAAGTCATTACATCCGAGGGACTCCTCCAGGTGCATTTGCAGTTAACTACTACTGACGCCTCTAGGTGTCAAATATTGCTCGTTCATGTTTGGATCAGTAATTCCAAAACCATGGTATGTACAAGGTTTTAAAAGCTTTCATCTTAAAGCTTAGACATTGGCAAACTCAAGTGTCTACTGCAGGTAAATAGACAATGTTAAGTTGTCAATCTCGCCTTCATTCTTGCTTGATGGGTTCGGAGCCGATCCCTCGGCTCCGACTCGGCACTTGCTAAGCTCGAGAGTCACTTTTACCAGCTCGAGGCAGCCCCATATCCCATGATGCAAGGCGGTAAGTACCCAGATCTCGTTTGCCGCTTCGCTTATGAGGTCCTCCTTTTACCAGCTCCTGGTAAGTGATTCACTATTTTGATATTTAAGCCCCTTTTGCTTAAAAAAAACTTTAATTTTTAGTTTTAAGTAAATTATATAGATTTTCTGACAGAAAATCCCTGTCTCTTCTAATTTTTTTTAGTCAAACTTTACCCTTCCCATCCCCTCCCTGTTAGGGTGTGTGTGTTTGTTTTATAGTAATACCTTTTTGGTATTTTATTTAATTTAATTCTTGACTGGTGTGTGTGTGTGTTTTGTGAAGCACCATGTCAAAGGAGAGGGTCTCAGGTTTTAAGAAGTGTGACTCGTGCTGTCAGAAGATGTCTCTGACAGACGGTCACACTTCTTGCCTGTATTGCCTGGGGCCTCTTCACCTGCAGGACTCCTGTGCTATTTGTCATTCCTTCAGCCAGAGAGTCCTGCAGGAAAGACGTAACAAGCTGATACTTAGGGGCCTTCTTAAGCCGGAGGGCTCTCCGGCTAAGTCGGCTCCATCAAAATCAGCCAAATCTTCCAAGGCCCAGGCTTCTGTGTCTAAGCCTGCGGCCTCGGCTCCGACTCATTCTGAGTCGAGATCGGCTCCGGCTGGAGCCGATTCTGGCTTAACAAAGCCTTCGGCACCGATGGCTATCGGTGCCGATTCTGCATCGACCGCCGGTGTCGGCTCCGATCGGTTCCGACCACCATGTGGCACAGGCATCGGTGTCGGCTCCGATCGGCTCCGACACCGTTACATTTGTGGCTGTATCGGCTCCGGCTGGAGCCGATGCATCGAGGCTTCCTGTCGGCTCCGACAGGATCTATAGTATCGGTTCCGATGGCTCATTCCAGGAAGAGGTCGAGGTCTCCTTCCTTGGAGCCGATACTTTCGGCTCCGGCTTCACCTCTCCTTTCGGAACGGAGCCATCGGAGCCGATCTTCAAGGTCATCCAGACTTTCAGACCATGACCTAGAGAGAGTGGTCAGCAGATTACTTAAGTCACAGGTACTGGCCCAAATGTTACATAGTCCGTCTCAACAGACGACTGTTGGTCCACACCCGTTACAGTTCCTCCTTCAACTCTACCCCAGAGCTTGGAGTTGGAGTCTTCGGGAATGGTTACTGCTACGGCTGGAGGACAGATACCCCTTCTGTTCCTTCAGCCTCTACTCTTATCTCCTCTTGAGACCTTCCTTAGAGGGATTCGGTGGTCGGGCTTCCATGGTCTCCTCCGAGGGGGTGAGTGGCATCGGACCCTTGTCCGAACCCGCTCTTCCCTTGGAGCCTCGGCCTTGGTGAGCTCGGCTCCGACATCTGCCTCGGAGACTTCCCTTCGGTGGTCCCTGGGTTCCTAGTTCTTGAACGGGTTCTCTCGGACCTGCCTGGGAGGGAGCATTCGAGGTGATGAAGAGTGTGCTGGCCACTGGTATCAGTCAGCAGTCTGTTCCCGTAGCTCCTCCCTCTATAGTACCTGTTGACATCTCTGCCACTTCTCTTGCTACAGGACCCAGAGATCCTCCGCCTCAGGTTTCCCCATTGGGAATTTCCCCTCTTCCGAGGATTCTCCTGATGTTTCGGGAGATCCTCCTAGGAAGAGGACTTGTAAGAGGAAACATGTAGACTCCCCGAGTCTGTCACTTGGATACTGACTTTGATGAGTCAGAGGGATCCCCTAGATCCCCTCTGAGGATGTCTCCTTCTCAGACATCCTAGAACTCCTTAAACAGAGGGAAACTGGCCCACCAACAATCCCTCTGAGGATGAGTCAGTATACCTAGAGGCGTTTGGATCTCGGCCCTCCACCTCCTGGGTGTCTCCGCCTTTCGACCCCCTTATGCAGGTTATTGCCCGAAGGCGTGGGCAGCTCCTGACTCTGTAGAGCCAGTCCCTAGGAGGCCTTCAAAATTTATCACTGCCCGAGTGACAAGCAATTCCTCACTAAGGGTGTCCCGCTGATGCCATGGTGGTGGCTGCGGCCACCAAGAAGGAACTTGCAGATCCTTCCGTGCCGTCCATCCTCCTAATAAGGACTCTAGGACCATGGATAGGTGCGGAAGCGGATGTTTTCCTCAGCGACCTTTGCTATCGTTCGCTGAATTACCTATGTCACTTCACCAGACTCCAGAGGGATATCCTTAAGGAGCTGGGTGAAGTAGTACAGGATCCTACAGCTGCAGGAGCTCAAGAAAAGATTGCTTCGCAGCTAGGAACCCTTAATTCCATTGCAAACTCCTCCATGCGGCTAATATCTTATGCTGCTGATGGAGCGAGTAGAGCTGCAGGCACAGGTGTGGCTCTTAGGCGCCAAGCCTGGATGCGGCTATGTGATTTTGCTGATCCCTTTAAGGCGTCCTTCACAAATTCTCCCTTTGATGGGTCAGCTTTGTTTGGCCCTCAGGTGAAGGAAACTTTGACCAGGTGCGAACAGGACGGCAAGACTCTTTCTGCTGTAGGAGTCCGTTTTCCACCCCTTCTAGACCTTATCCCAAAGGACAGAAAGGTGGGAAAATGTGGTTCCGTAAATCCCAAGGAGTCACGCCGGATTCACGTGGTCAGTTTACCCCTAGAGGCAGAGGGGTAACAACAACAGGCGCGCTCTAGAGGCAGAGGGGGTCCAAAAAACCAGGGAAACAGAGAGCCTCTCTCTGACAAACCCTTTCAGCATCCCTGAGATGTTGCCCGGCTGTCCCTCCTTGGAGGCAGTCGGGGGAAGATTATCACTGTACCCAAAAGCCTGGCATTCCCTCACTCAAGACAAATGGGTACAGTCGATCATATCCAAGGGTTACATAATTCCTTTCGAGGAAAGTCCCTGCCCCTCAAATTCCCTTCCAGATGTACCACCCGGTCTAAGGGAAATTGCAGAGTTAGAAGTCTCAAAACTACTGCAAAAAAGAGCCATTCAGCCAGTTACAATAGACCATTCAGAGCCCGGAATCTACTCAAGGTTCTTTTTGGTCCCCAAAAGACGGGAGACTGGAGACCAATATTGGATCTCAGCAGACTCAACAAGTCTGTCAGGAAGACAAGATTCCGAATGGTCACTCTTCAATCAATTCTGCCCTTCTTACAGAAGGACAACTGAATGTGCTCAATAGATCTTCAGGATGCGTACTATCACATCAAAATTCACAGACGCTCCAGGAGATTTCTCCGCTTTCGGCTGGGGTCCAGTCTTTTCCAGTTCAGAGCCCTGCCCTTTGGTCTCACTACAGTCCCCAGAGTGTTCACCAAATGCATGGCAGTGGTCACGGCTCACCTGAGACGTCAAGGATTCCAGGTGTTTCCGTATCTCGACGACTGGCTCCTGTCAGCCACCACCAGGCATCAGCTTATACAAGCCAGGGATTACACAATAAACCTTTGTTCTCATTTGGGCATCTCGATCAACTTCGAAAAGTCATCCTTATTGCCCTGCCAGTCTTATTACCTTCATAGGCGCAAACTTAAACACTGTTCGGATGTCAGCTACCCTTACAAATCAAAGAGTTTCAGACATTGAGTCATGTCAGGATCATTCTGGCCAACAAGAAAGTACAGGCCAGAATGGTTCTAAAGGTATTAGGTCTCATGGCTGCGGCCATTACTCTTCTTCCCCTGGCTCGATTCTACATGCGCCTTCTTCAGTGGATGCTGTTCACACAATGGTCATACCAACAACTTCCAATGCGTCACCAGATTCTGGTGACACAGACATGCAAAGAGCATCTTGCTTGGTGGATCACATCTCCTCAGGTTCACCAAGGCAGGTACTTTGTACCCCATCCCGATAGCCACTGTCACCATGGATGCCTCCCTGATCGGGTGGGGGTCATTATCAGGGCAGGATGGTTCATGGGGCGTGGCAGCCGTTCGAGTACCATCTGCACATAAATGTCCTGGAGATGAGAGCAGTGCTTTTAACGTTGCAAGCCCTCAACGACTTTCTTCCCGTAGGGACAATTGCAGTCCACACAGACAACATGTCTGTAGTTTGGTATATCAACAAACAGGGCGGAACCAAGTCCTACCCCTTGTGTCGAGAAGCGCTCAGACTATGGCAATGGGCGATCTCCTCTCATCGGTTTCTGGTAGCAACGCATATCCCTGGGAAAACCAACATTGTAGCGGACAGATTGAGCAGAGCTATTCTCATGCCTCACGAGTGGTCTCTCAAGCAATCTATAGCGGAAGAGATTTTTCTGGAATGGGGTCGTCCATGTTGCGATCTTTTTGCTACTCCCCAAAACAGCAAATGTCCAGACTTCTTCTGCCTCTTCCCTCTTTCAGGCCATCCCCCCAGAGACGCTCTGACCCAGGATTGGCCCCAGGGACTTCTTTATGCCTTCCCTCCATTTCCTCTGATCCCTCAGGTTATCCAGAAAGCTACCGTTTTGAGAGCCAAATTGATTCTCATTGCCCCTTACTGGCCTCGACAAGTTTGGTTCCCGTTCCTCCATCATCACCTTTTGGTGCAGCCGTGGCATCTGGACCAATCGGGTCAGCTGCACCGGTCAATCCCTTCTCTCAACCTCACAGCTTGGTTGCTCCACTTCCTTCCTTAGCCAGGCTTCCTTTGATCTCTAACCCAGTTAGAGACATCATAGTAGCTTCGCTAAAATCCTCTACCAGGAGGATTTATACAAGCAAATGGAAACGTTTCTCTTATTGGGCTAAGGCCAAGAATATTGATCCTTTTACTGCCCCTGTTCAGGCAGTCCTGGACTTCTTAGCAGAGATTTTTCATGCAGGCTCCTCTTCTTCCACAGTCAGAGTTCAATTGGCTGCTATTTCCAATTTTCATGTCGGGATAGCAGATCATAATATTATGTCCCATAGGCTCTGCAGGGCCTTCTTGAAAGGAATTTTCCTTCTAAAGCCTCCAATCAGGAATCCTCCTCCTCAGTGGGATCTAAATTTAGTGCTGACATCCTTGATTCTTCCCCTTGAGCCAGCTGCTTCTTGTTCCCTGAAATATCTTTCTTGGAAAACTTTATTCATAGTGGCTATTACATCGGCCAGGAGGGTGTCTGAACTTCATGCTCTTTCGGTTCGACCCCCCTATTTGGTTTTTCACAAAGACAGAGTATCTTTGAGAACTAACCCAACCTTTTTGCCTAAGGTCGCTTCAAAGAACAATTTGAATCAATCCATTGATCTCCTGTATTTTTCCTAACTATTCGGATAGAGCTGAACAAAAGCTACATTATCTTGATGTCCACCGTCAGCTTATGTATTATTTGGACAGAACAAAAAACTTTAGAAAATCTGATCAACTTTTTGTTTCCTATGCGGATAATAAAAAGGCCTTCCTGTTTCTAAAGTGACTTTGTCTAGATGGCTTTCTTCAGTCATCTCTGAAATTTATCTGCTCAGGGGAAAACAGCTGTGCTCAAAACCTAAAGCACATTCAACTAGGAGCTTAGCTACTTCTACAGCTTTTCAAGCTAGACTTCCTTTAGACACTATTTGTGCAGCGCCACTTGGGCCACTCCTCACACTTTTGTTTCCCATTACAAATTGGACTTGGCCTCCAGGGACAGAGCCAGTTTTGGCTCTACAGTCCTCAAGAGTTTGTTCCATTGAGCCACCCAGGATAGAGGTGCTAGGGACGCGGTCCCATCAAGCAAGAATGAAGGCGAGATTGACAACTTAACATTAAGAAGTTATGTACCTACCATAACGTTCCATGTTAGTTGTCTTCTCTCGCCTTCTTTCTTGCGACCCTCCCTCCTTCCCCCTGGCCTGGACAGACCTTGTTATAAGAAACTGTTATGCTGAAGACCATTCAGACCTGGTCCTTCTTCTATCTGTAAGTTTTCTTTCTTCCTTTGGGAAGTATGTTATGCTTGGTGCTATTGCCCTTTGTCATCAAACGAGATCTGGGTACTTACCGCCTTGCATCATGGGATATGGGGCTGCCTCGAGCTGGTAAAAGTGACTCTCGAGCTTAGCAAGTGCCGAGTCGGAGCCGAGGGATCGGCTCCGAACCCATCAAGCAAGAAAGAAGGCGAGAGAAGACAACTAACATGGAACGTTATGGTAGGTACATAACTTCTTATTAATATGGTATTAATTAATATAGATCTAGTTTTCACATTTTTCTAAACATCAACAAACAAGTAACAGAACTCCTTATCGTTGTATGAAAGTTCTCAGCTAGATGAATAAAACGCTGCTAACAGTATGTGTGTAACTTGATTGATTGCTGAGATACTGTAAGTTGTTTATAAAATATTACAAATGTAAAAATTACTGTGTTTACTGCGACTTATAAAATTTGGTTGAAGACCTAGAACCTGAAGAATATTACCACTATAAAAATAGTTTGTGCTGAAAGGTTTTCCATTTCTACTTCTTTCATAAACCCTATGGCTCTAGAGATATGAACATTTGTTTGAAATGTGAGGGCATAATTTGATTCTGTGAAAAGGCTCTGCTTTCACCCATTGGAAGTTGCGTTGCAAACTTCCTGAGCTCTTCTGGAGTGAAAAAGTTGATGAGAGCTGCGTTTCTTAGTCCATTTTTCATGAGTTGATAATGTGTGATTATCTTAAGTTTTCTTCTTTGCTAGTCCCTTTTTACACTACCTGTATAATTTTTGCATCTGTTTAAATATGGTCATAATTACAAAGCAGTTGTGCATTTTGAGATTATTCCAACACGCAATTAACTCTTCCTTATGATAAATTTTGAACAGTAGCTGTTTTGCTACCTCAGTAATGTTCAGAAAGGCTGTCTGATTTATTCTGATGGACTTTTTTTTTTTTATTATCTTTCTCCTTTTATGTCTTCTCTGAGTAGACAGGTGAAACCTGGTATAAATTGGGGTGGTGTAGGATGGCAGCTGGTCTGTTGGGAGGCAGTTTGGAACCTTAAAGATCATGTTTAATGACGTTTTCTTTTGTTATGAAAACAGTTTGCTTCATACCCATGTATAAATAAACAATTGATTGTTTCCGAACACAGAAGACTAAATGTCTTAGATGGCCAACTGAGAGCAGTGAATTTTGAGAGCTCCATAAACTAGTCTAATAATATATGAACATTTTATTATTTTCAAGTTTAAAATGTCAGAAATCTATAGATAAAATACTAAACTACATAAATATCAATTTTGGTGGAGATGTACAAAACTTTTCCTGTCAAGTAACTTAGAGATATATTGAGTCACTGAATATGCGCAACTCAAGGAATTCTCATCCAGATGCTGCTTTGAAAAAAGAACTGCAGTTGATGACATCTACCTTGCGGGAACTATGTTTGAAGATGGATGGCTTCAAAAATTACTTGGAAAACCTCAAATTAAATTCTCAAAAACAGACCGATACTCTTAAGGAGCTATTAGAGTAACACCATATAAAAATAACAAATATAGAGACTTCTCTAAATGACATTGAAGGGAGACTCAGAGGAAGAATTCCAAAAAGAATTTCTTCTTAAACGGAATACATGCCTGCTTAACAAAATAGATGACTTAGAAAACCGGGAAAGGAGAAACGACATAAAGATTTTTGGTCTACCTGAGAACACTGAAGGAGAAGACATTATTTCATTCTTAGAAATGTGGATTCCTGAATTTTTAGACTTGAAAGAAAGACTTTCATTTGGAATTGAAAGGGCTCATAGAGCACTGAAGAAACCTGCTTCTAACTCAACAAATACTCCACCTAGATCCATAGTTATAAAATTTCTTTCATTTCTGGACAAGGAACTAATATTAAAATCTGCTTGGAGGAAATCACCCTTAAAATACAGTCAAAGCCTGATATGGTTTGACAGTGATTATTCTTCCAGAGAACTAGAACAAAGGAAAAAAAGTCTGGCCAATAATAAAACTGTTGAAGCAAAACAACATTAAAGCACAGCTGGCCTTTTCCAGCCAAGATAAAAATACATCTGACGTTAATCTTTCCATTCATCACTGATGGGTTCGGTTCCAAGCCCTCGGATCCGAGTCAACCTATTACCAAGCTCGCGCCCGCCAAAAAAACTCTCGAGCTAAGTCTCTACCCAGAATGCCTGTTAAGCTGTTACCAAGGTAACTAATGTTTTATACATGACATCAAACTGACAAAATTGTTCAAGGGAAACAATAGAAGCCTGAACTAGGAATGTCAGAGTGTAGCAATCACTTTCTGAAAAAATGGTATTAAATTGACAATAATCACTCAGTTTAACCTTTGCTGATTATACAAAATAGAATGTTGCCATTTAAATCTAAAAACTTTCAGTATATGCCATAAAATGGCAATTTATAAATATGGAAAGGGAACTTGTAATCATTAATGACAATAAGTGAATTTGTTGTATTTTACCAATATGTTACTCATTTTATAATAAATGACAGATATGAAAATCCTTATGTGTAGGAAATGGGAGGAAGAGGGATGCACTGATAATTAAAATGCACTAACTTTCATCAGTGTCCACATAAAACAAACTTGATGCTTTAACTAAGTTAGCAACAAAGTGATTACTTAAATGCTGGCAAACAATAACTTCTGATATACTATGTGGCTGACTAAAGTTTGCGGACGACTGCAAACTGGGTGCTATAATAGAGTCTCCGGCCGACATGGAGATCCTCCAGAAGGGCCTAAATGAGACTGATGCATGGTGTCAAAGCCATGGTCTCAAGCTAAATGCAAACAAATGTGTAGTAATCCCCTTTGGAAAAAACAGAGTACCCGCAAACTACAACATAGGAGGTATTCCCCTAAAATCTGAAGAAGAAATAAGGGTTCTAGGGACCTAAGTAGATAGTCAGCTTTCCTTTGATAACCATGTTGCCAGAGTGGTTAGAAAATCATTCTATGTGACCCATCTGATCACAAAAGGGTTTGCATCAAGATCTAAGGATGTAATGGTGCCCCTCTACTCTTCCCTCATCAGACCCATTATTGAGTACAATGCATCAATTGGAATGTACCTGGCTAGACATCTCCGGCAGCTGGAGAGACCACAGAGGTACCTAACCAAGAGGATTACTGGTCTCAAACAGTTGCCCTATGCAGCACGTTTGAAAAAGCTAAGACTGTTCTCTGTTGCATACCGCTTTCTCAGAGGCGATATCTGTCTAACATACAGAGCCATGTCCAACCCAGAATTGTTGAACATGCTCCATCTTAGTAAAACCAAATCTACTGGAGCTACACGCTCTAGGGATATAAACCTCAACACAGCAATGAATAGAACATGCTGGAGGGATAGATTCCCCTCGCAGAGACTTCCCTTACTATGAAACAGGGTCCCGATCTACATAAGACAGAGCCCCTCACTATCACTCTTCAAGAGGAACCTTGATGAGTGGATGGGTAACAAAGTTCACACCGGGGATCACACCAACAGCACTACTAGATAGGGACCAAGGGTACTAGCTGCTAGTACAAGGGTCTAGGGAACTACTAAAGGGGCGGTGAATACCGCACAACGTGGCTGGACTAATATATGCCTTTGGGCAGATAGCCCATTACCAACCTATATATAGTCAGTAAAATACATTGCATTATAAATATTGGGTATAAATATTATTACCATCTATTTATATTGAGTAATAAGTTTTGAAAGACTTCATCAATAAGGGTGAATATGTTCAATAACTGTGTGCTATAATCTCTTACTGAGGTTTTATATATGATACATCCTACTTTACTATGATTGAATTGCTTGTCATTTATCTTTCATGTAAATATTAATTTCTTGTACAATAAGTAGACATTTATATTGTATTAGAATTCTGTCTAATCTACAATAATATTATATCTGTTCAAAATAATACAAATGTTGCTTATTCCTATTACAAATATTCTCCATATGATTCAGTTTATGGAGCTCAGATGATGTCCTTCAAGAATGCAACTGCAGTCATAACATATGGGTTGTCCTGCCTCAGGCAGCCGTCGGTCGGCCGGATTCCAAAGTCTGGGTCCGACGTCGGCTGATGTCGCATTTCTCTCCGACGTCAGGGCGGCTGGAGTATATAAGCATCAGCCGACGCCATCTTCTTCAGTCTTTCTTGCCGCGCGGTGCCCGAAGCAGAAGCAGTTCGCAAGTGCCGGTCGGTCAGCTCCTCTATTCTTCGAAACCAAAGTCATCAAAAAATCTAAGTACCCCGTTGGGGACCTTTTTCTTGCCTCAGCCGATGTCAGAAATTACTGAAAAAGTAAATAATTGTTTGTCTTGTGGTAAACAAATACCTCATAAGGATTTCCACTCTTACTGCCTCCCTTGCCTTGGCCCAGACCACGACGTCTCGGCCTGTGTCGCCTGTGCTTGCTTTAATAAGCGCACTCTCAGGCGCCGGGCGGAGTTCGCAGAAGATTTCTTTGGCGACAAATTTCATTATACAATGCCGTCGGAACAACCGACAACGCAGACTCCTAAGAAACGAAAAGACCGGGACCGACATCCTCGGCCCGCGTCTTCCACCGACACCACAACAAAACTAACTGCGAGTGCCCCGGTTGCCTCTGAGTCGGTTATTCCACCGCTCCGAACCGAAGACACCGCTTTACCCATACCTCCGATACCAGAGGCCACTCCGCCAGTTATTGATTTTCCTCAGGATACCGAAACCGAGGAAATGCCCGAGACCATTGCTGTTGATAAGGTCACTCCTGCACGTGGAGCAGCTAGGCCTCCCATGTCCATGTCTATCAAGGCCTGCACACGTGCTAAGGCAGCCAGCAAGTCCAAGCATCTTACTGCTAAAACCTTACCTCAGCCTACTCCTGAAACACAAATCATGTCTATGGCAGCAGATTTAATTTCTCTGATCAGAGGTTCCCAGGCCCATCCTGAGAGAGGATCCCAGCCTCCTCCTGACAAAAGGCCCAGGGTTGAACCCCCTGACCCTCTCCCTTCAGATGAAGATTCTGAGGACTCTGTTCACTTGAAAGCCAGGAAGAGCCCTTCCAGACCTATGAGGATTCATATGCAGAGGACTCCATTCCCTCAGCCTCCCCTCCTGAGGATATTTCTTTTGGGGAAGTTCTGCATTCCATGAGGGAGCATTTCAAGTGGCAAGGCCAGGAATATTCTGATTCCAGAAAGCGCCTTCGAACCTTCCTTAAAAAGCCCCAGCACAGACACTTAGCTATACCTCCTGTGCTTGATGTTTTGGATGATTTGTATTCTGACCCCAATGTTACCCCTGATACTCTTCCTCCTGCCCCTGCCAAGCCTGACAGATACTATAGGGTTCCAGAAACCCATTCTCATTTCTTTAAGGCCCATGCTGTTGATTTAGAAACAATTTCCCAGGGGCCTAAAGAGGTTTCAGCTACCACCTCCAAAACTCCTTTGCCTTCTAACAGGGAAGCAAGGTCCTTAGAGAGATGGGGGAAGAAGGTTTACACCTCAACTACTTTATCTATGAGAGCTCTCAATTGTCTCTTTCACATGTTTCAATATCAGGATTTCCTGTTAGATGATTTACAGAAAACATTGGCCTCCCCTGAACCCTTAGATAGGAAGTCTTTGCAGGAGACTGTGCATAATGCTCAACAGGTTAGCAATCACTTTCTACAGTGTGGATATGATGCATTGGAGGCTTCATGTAGGGCAGCTATGACAGGGGCGGTCATTCGTAGACATGCATGGTGGAAAGAACAATCCTTACCAGATCATGTTAAGGCAAAACTTCTTGACGCACCCTTGGAAAAGAACAAGCTTTTTGGTGCTAATGCTAAAGATGTGTTAAAGTCCATTGTGGAAAAAGCCAAGTCAGTTCAGACAGTAAAAGATTTCCTTCAGGTTCAGCCGCCCAGATTCAACAGGAACTGGCCTTCTAAAAACTGGTCCTTTCCTAATCCTGAAAGATCACAAAGGGGCAAAAACAGGCATGGCCGAGGAAGAGGCCAATACAGAGGATCCTACAGGGGACGACAATGGCAACCAACAAACCAGAGAAGTGACACAGGGGTTTCTCCTGCCCCGCAGGGACAATCTCAATGACTTTCCTCTAGTTCCGCTAACCAAGGAGCAGACAGAGGCTCCTTTGGGCGGAAAGTTATCTCTGTTTTCAAAAAATTGGCACAAACTGACAACAGACAAATGGATTTTGGACATTATAGACCACGGTTACAGGTTCCACTTCCACACTTTGCCAAGAAAACAAGGCATGCCAAACCTTCCACCAAATCAGAGGGCAGAGGCTATAAAGCAAATTTCTCTGCTTGCACAGATAAAAGCAATAGAAAAAGTTCCACAACAAGAACAAGGCCAGGGGTTTTATTCAAGACTGTTCCTAGTTCCAAGAAAAGAAAGTCATTGGAGACCAATACTGGACTTTTCCGCTTTAAACACTTTCCTCATAGTACCAAAGTTCAAAATGCTGACTCTACAGCAACTCCTTCCCATGCTGGGCAAGGGGTCTTTGCTGATGCCTCTGGACCTCAAGGAGGCATACCTGCATGTCCCTATCAGACACAGCTGCAGAAGATACCTCAGATTTCTTGCAGGGCCAGAGCATTATCAATTCTCAACATTGCCATTTGGCTTATCTACTGCGCCCAGAGTATTCACGAAATGCCTGGCATCAGTAATTGCTCATTGCAGGCTCCAGGGGATTCAAATCTACCCGTACCTGGACGATTGCCTCATACAAGCGGACAACAAACTAACTTTGACAAAAAACTTGAATTATGTCATACACTTGCTACAGGCTGTGGGATACACAGTCAACTGTCAAAAGTCAAGACTTCAGCCATCCCAGCAAATAACCTTCTTAGGAGCCAAACTAGACACAACCTCTCAAATGGCTTACCTGACAGAAGACAAGCAAAAGAAGTTAACCCATTACTTCAAAACTTTAGCAAAGCTCACCCAGATGACTGCAAGGAGTTTCCTACAGGCCCTGGGTTACATGGCATCCTGCATCCTCCTGGTTCCACTAGCAAGACTACACGTGAGAAAGCTTCAATGGTACTTAAAAAGCTTATGGTCTCAACACAGCAACAACCTAAAAGCAAATATCCCACTCATTCCATGTCTTCAAAAGGAATTTCTATGGTGGGCCTCAGCAAGCCAGTCAAACATAGATATGTCATTCAAAAAACCTCAGATAACACAGACCATGACCACAGACTCCTCAGACCTTGGATGGGGGGGCGCACATGGAAGGCAGATGTATTCAAGGACAATGGTCTCCAAAGGAAACACATCTGCATATCAATCAAAAAGAAATGTTAGCAGTAATGCATGCCATCGAGGCCTTTGGGCAACAACTTCAACAAGGCCACCTATTAATACGGACAGACAACACCACAGTGATGTGGTACATAAACAAGCAGGGGGGCACTCATTCTTACCCCTTTGCAGACTGACAATGAATCTTTGGGAAAAATCACTGGGCCTAAACATACAATTACAATCCCAGTTTGTTCCAGGCAAAGACAATGTTCTGGCGGACAGTCTAAGCAGGAATTTCCTAGACCCCCACGAATGGAGGCTACATCCATACATCTTCCTACGACTCACCTCGACATGGGGCAGGCCGGACGTAGACCTATTTGCCTCCCACCTCAATCATCATTTACAAAAGTTCTGCTCAAGGACATATCATCCACAAGCATGGAAAATAGATGCCCTCTCATTCAACTGGAGAACCCTGATAATTTATGCATTCCCACCTCTGCCACTGATGACCACAGTGTTATTAAAGATCAAAGCAGACAAGCCGAAGGGGATCCTAATAGCTCCAAACTGGCCAAGACAACACTGGTACCCACTACTAGGGAGCATATGTCACAACAAAACGTGGGCCTTTCCACAATGGCCCCAACTTCTGACTCAACACAACTTCAGGACAGTTCATCCCAACATCCAGACGCTACAGCTAACAGCTTGGGAAATCCCGTAAATAACCTTGATTTACCTCTCTCCAAGGAAGTTCAGCGGATACTAACAGAAGCCCGCAGACCATCCACCAGAAACGTTTACTCAGCCAAATGGAAGAGATTCAGCATTTGGAATACCAACAAGGGTCATGATGCCTCATTTTTGAGCATTCCTCTCATTCTGGAATACTTGGCAGATATGCTGCATAAAGGACTTTCATTCTCTTCCATAAAAATTCATGCTTCAACTATCTCATCTAGATACAACACTGACCCACCTGTGTTTTCACATCCTTTAAGGCAATTTCTTAGAGGAATCAAGAATATAAAGCCCCCAAGAAAGGCACCAGTACCAGCTTGGGACCTCAATTTTGTCCTAGAAAAATTGACTTTACCTCCTTTCGAGCCAGCAGCTTCTGTGGATTTACAATTTCTTTCCTGGAAGACAGCTTTCCTGTTGGCCATTACCTCAGCAAGAAGGGTTTCGGAATTACAGGCCTTAATGGCAATACCACCGTTCATAACCTTTCACAGAGACAGGGTCTCCTTGCGAACCAACCCTACCTTTCTACCAAAAGTGGTATCTAGGGTTGCCTTAAATCAAGCAATTCACCTGCCTACTTTCTTTCCTAATCCTGAGAACAAAGGGGAAAGACTGTTGCATACCTTGGACATACACAGACAACTTCGCTACTACCTAGACAGAACCAAGACCAGTAGGAAGTCTGACCAGCTTTTTGTAGCTTATGCCCCTGCAGTCCAAGGAAAAGCAATTTCTAAACAGACAATTTCAAAATGGATTGGACATTGCATCAGATTCTGTTATTCCTTCCATGGAAAGAGTGTGCCAGCCAATGTCAGACCACACTCCACCAGAGCTACAGCCACCTCTACAGCCTTTTTAAGAGGGGTGCCTACAAAGGACATTCTAGAAGCTGCTACATGGAGCTTCGTGCATACATTTTCCAAGCACTACAACCTCCCTCTATATTCCAGATCCAGAGCAGGCTTTGCTTCGGCAGTCCTGCAGGAACTGATAGCTACACCATCCCTTTCTTAGAGCATACCACCTCCCCCAGCTAAGCTTTGGTATTCAACCCATATGTTATGACTGCAGTTGCATTCTTGAAGGACATAGTACAGTTTTGTACCTACCATAAATGTAGATGTCCGATAGATGTGCAACTGCAGTCGAGTTTTCCCTCCCTCCATCCCCTCTATGCCTTGGGTCCACTCCTCTCCCTGTTATCCTTAGCTGGGGATATCTGTTATGGTGTATCTGTTTATTGCTTATTTGTTGTCTGGAAACCTATTTTTGTATTCCAATTTGATTACAGCCTTCCTTGGAGGGCACCTGGCATCTGGGGCAAGAAACACTGAAGAAGATGGCGTTGGCTGATGCTTATATACTCCAGCCGCCCTGACGTCGGAGAGAAATGCGACATCAGCCGACGTCGGACCCAGACTTTGGAATCCGGCCGACCGAGGGCTGCCTGAGGCAGGACAACCCATATGTTATGACTGCAGTTGCATATCTATCGGACATCTACATTTATGGTAGGTACAAAACTGTACTTTCTGGATTGTCAAGGTATGAGTGATAATCTGATGGATTTAGGTTTATCTATCAGATTAGGAATGATTTTTATTCCATGGCTAGTGCGGATCTTAGTTTTGTTAACATTTTATTAATTTAAATTTATTTCACAAAAACATTTTTAGTTGTTGTGTCTTTCGGCATTTCCCGGTTAGGGGTCGCCACAGCAGAACTCCGGTCCGCTAATGATTGGCAGTAGATTTTTACCTCCCGAATTGCCGGCCCTGACTCACAACCTTCAACGAAGGTACGCCCATTCATGCATGTCTCCACACAGAAGACGCTCTAGCTGAGAATCGAATAGGAAAACTTCTTACTGTGAGGCGACAACGCTACCGCAGCACCACAAAAACATTTTTAGTATGCCTGACCAAAACATTACTTTATTGGTAAACACTCAAAGTATAAAACTGATAATTTTCTTTAAAAGCTCAAACATCTATCTACTTTATAATTATCAGAGGAAAATTTTTAATAGTCACAATAAAACAAAAAAATGCATAGTGTAAGTAACTTAAAGGGAGTGTGTCAAGATTCTCTGCTCGTCTGGGTGTTTTGATTAGGATGGCAGGTCATGTGATCTTTTTGTTTACATTCTGGCAGCTCTTAGTCTATGAGCTCAGGTTTCACTACTTTGGGGGAAGGGTAACTAACACTTCAGGAAATGCAAACAGTTTCCTCTGTGTGCTCCTTTTATCTGCAGCTCCATGCTGACAGGAAAACTTTAGCAGTCTTTGAAATATAGTGAAGTAGTGCTTACATAAGTTACTTTTTTCCAGGCAGACACAGTAGTGGACTTTTTTAAATATTTTCTGCAACATAGTTTCTTGGTTGTTTGGATTTAATAATGATGGAAACAGCTGCAGTTGATGTGTTTTTTTTTTTTTTTTTTTTTTTGTTGTATAGCGTGGAGCAGTGCTGTTCATTTGCTGTTGTAGCTGCTCATTGAGGTGCTTTTTACATACATGTCTCTTTCAGTTTGTTGCAGTGATGGGGCCTACTGTTATATGGGAAAAGGGCACAACAGTTATGGGAAATATCCAAAGGTGAATAGTACAGGAAGCATTAATGCCGATGGAGGGGGAATAATCAGAATAGGTCAGAAAAAGGCACAGAAATTACAGCGCTTTCAACTGGGATAATCTGTTGTAGATGTCACAGCAATAAGCAAAACAGTCTATAAGTAATGAACCAAAAACAGCCAGAAGAGGAACCTTCAGATTAAATTTTCCAGTGCAAAGTAAAGACCCAAAAAGTGTCACCTGTTTACTAGTTGGCCTTATATGCAAATTACTTCTTTGTAGAACAATTTGAATAGGGTCTGTAGTAGAAACGTAGGAAACAAGTCTCCTCAGAACCAGAGTCATGTCCTTGTGAGGAAGACCTGGGAGAAACCCTGTCCTCTGATAAAACATCCTAACGATTTCAAAGGCTGCAAGCTAAGTAATTCATTTTTATTAACATACCCACTGTCTTTAGATGAAATATGTTTAACCTTTTATTTTTCCTAGGGACAACCCTAGGAGGAAGTCAACTGAATTGATGACATTTCAAACCAGAAAACAGATCTCTTAGTGTCCTAACTAAGGAGGTTACTAGGCTAATGGCCCCAGGGCCCTTACAAGCATAGCCAAGTTCAGCTAATGTTCTCATGGGTGTCTGGTTCAAGCAGACACTAAAATAAGCACTATCGCCCCTTTTCCAAGAGGGAAACTGGTGGAATCACCAGGATGAATTTCCAGTTACCCATTCAGTCATCCAAATTACTCTTAAATGTAGCCAATGTTGTTGTGTCTTGCTGTTGTGTCTTTCGGCTTTTCCCGGTTAGGGGTCGCCACAGTGGAACTCCGGTCCGCTAATGATTGGCAGTAGATTTTTACGTGCCGAGTTGCCGGCCCTGTCGCACAACCTTCAACGAAGGTACGCCCATTCACGCATGTCTCCACACACAAGACACACACAAGACACTCTAGCTGAGAATCGAACTGGACAACGTCTTACTGTGAGGCGACAACGCTACTGCAGCACCACCACCGCAGTCTTAAATGGAGCCAATGAGGGCCTTTATTTAACATGAATTGGCAGCCTGTTCCAAAAGTGCAGCAACTTCTGAGACAAATCTGTCTGTCCAGCAAGTTCTGTTGATGTCACATACCAGGTTAAGATCCTTAGCGTGTGACCCTGTGTGGCATTTGACTTGCGAATGTGCAGCATTTCCATTAAAGCTGGGTCAGAGATGGCTCTTTATGCAAGGCACAGATTGCCTCTGAGCATGTATGACGCAAAGTAAAGTGACAATGATTTCTGTCTGTCTGCATAAGACAGATCTTGAAGACCTTGAATTTTCTTTGTCAGGAACCTCTGTGGTCTCTCCAATTGTTGCATGTGTTTGGAAAGGAACATACCAATGGGACCGTTGTTCTCTATTATTGGCCCAATGAGGGAAAGTACATGTTGGGGGTATAATCTATTTTTCCTGGATGCAATGTCCTTATGAGATGAACAATATAAAATGCCCTTCTTACTACTGTGGAGATATTTGAAGTGAAGTGAAGGTTGCTGTCAACCTGTCTGCCCAGATCTCTCACCACTGACTGTGTGCTTAGGGTATTGCTATTGCTGTGGTAGTTTGCAGGAATATCATCCTTGCCAAAGTAGAGGACAGGATAAGCGGAGAAAAAATAAGAAAGGATGGTGACCGTATCACTTGTCAGTGAGGGACAATCACGAGAACTGACCAGCAGAGGACCAGCAGAGTGCTAAGGGAAAATTTGCAGACAAAAGTGTGTCCATTACCACCAGCTGTGCCCACTGCTGAGTGGTAGTGCACTATGTGTAGACGACAGCAGACCTGTGTAAACATAGTGCTTATGTAGCAAATGAGCGCAAACTGATTTGAAACAAATTAATCAGTAGAAAAGCTCAAAACTGAGCCCTGTTCCGGCAACCTTCAATCAGTTGAGTTCTGACTGCACACTCCTGCCACTAGGGTGCAGGGGGAACCCTCTCCAACAAAAGATGTCCTGGTTTAGTGATCAAGTTGTACAAACCAAACTAGATTCAGCAGATCTGGATCTAGTCTATGCTACAGCAAAGAATGTGCATTAATTTCAAAAAAAAAAAACAGTTCAAATAAGCAGGTGCAATAAGCTTTCAACCAGCAACTCCCAGCTCAGAAGGCCAAGGCTGTACTCTCCTCCCACAAAAGTGTAGACCACAAACCTTATGTACTTAAAAGAACTGGCCTGAAGCCCAAGTGCTTAAACCAAAACCAAGAGGCTTAGATTAATTGTTATAATTTAATCAGGCTACTAACAAGCAGTAATAATGCAGCAGAATAAATGTAATTGAACACTTTTTTTTTAAGATCAAGCAGCAAAAGCAAAATAAAATAAAGTAGGAAGAAGCACAAATACAGTAAAAGCAGATGAATAAAGTTCAGTCTTTTCTTTTTTAGGTGGGGACAGAAGATAATTCAAGGTTAAGAAACTAAGGTGGGGGGTGGGCCTTCTCAATGATCTCTCTGTACTCAGTAGAATGAGCTGATGAGAACCCAACAAGAATTGGGTGGATGAGTGGCAAAAATAAAATGCAGCCAGAGATCAGCAATATTCAGGCAGAGTACAGCAAGCAGGCCAAATACTCCAACTAAATAGAGATATTTCTAGCTAAAAGAGGAATGCTGTTTTTTAGTTCCTTCCACTAATTTGATGTTATTCACTGTTTGCAAATTAATTATTTGCTAACTTTTCTAAGTGATCCTAGCCAAGACCTCTTGAAACTGCAACAGAACAGAAAACTTAAAACAAAACAAATGTAATACAGGAATAAGATACAAAATAGAAGTGACTAAACCTTAAATGAAAACTTCAATTGAAAACCAGAGATCAGCAATATTCAGGCGAAGTTCAGGAAGCAGGCCAAACAAACTCTCCAACTAAATAGAGATATTTCTAGCTAAAACATGTTTCTCATACTAGTATCTCTTGTCCTACTTATACATTTAATATCTTACAATTATTATCCTTGCAATTCCAATAAAACTATTACATTCTATCCAGCAAACAAAATAATTCTGAACCTCATCTCACAATGCCCTAGCTATATCAGCACACATATATCTTACTGTTTAATTACAGTTATCAAAACAACAGCCATTTATTAACAAACTGAGCATTAAACGTAAAATCAAGCAAAAAATGCCAGTAACAGCACCATCTTGTCTTCATAACCATAAAGCATAGTGGTGGCATCCACCCAAACCCAGGCCTAACAGCATATGTAGGAACCAGACGGTATATCCCCAGCTCCTTCATCGCTAACACCTGAACCGTAGTCCCACTTGGGTCTTCATATATACCATACCAGCTTGCAAAGTATGTATGACAAACTATATGAAGTGTATACATGGACAGCACTACACACTTCAGACATCTTAGCTGCCACAGAAACCTGGCTCTGCCAGGAAAAAAAAAATAAATTTCCCCATCAGGCCATAATACTATCAGATTAGAAAGAGACAACAAAAAAGCTGGTGGTGTCACTATTTTTGATAATAAACCCACACTATGAAGCCCCCCCCCCCCCACACACACACACACATTGCCAACTTTCAGCAACTCAGAAATCCTGCTGACCATATTAAAAGTAAACACACATAAGACAATTGCAGTCATGGGTATACACATACCCCCAGAGAAATAATACTAAAATACTGGAAGATATTCTCTGCTGGGCCTCCTCAAAAATCCCTCATAGCACCATAATACTGAGGGAAGTTAAAGAAGCAGTAATGCCATACAGATCATGTGTTATTGTGTAAATAATTCTCACCCAGGGGGTGTTTTGAGGCTCGATACCACAGGTGGAGTGTCTGTACACTCCTGGAAGGGTGTTATTTACACAGTAACACACACCCTAGAGGGCATTATTGCACTCAGAAAATGTGCTACCTATTAAACTGCTTGATATTTACTTTTATTTATATATATATTATATATATATATATATATATATATATATATATATATATATATATGTGTGTGTGTGTGTATACATTTAATATTTTTGATGTAAAATATTTCCTCCACCTAATGCTTCAAACTTACTGTAGTGTATGAAGGTGGTGTTGGAGGAAGTATTTTATATGTAAAATGTGAGTTTGGTAAGTAAAACACACAGACACACACACACCTTTAAAAACATACATGATTAAACTGAATTAATAATGGCAGCCATTTAAAGTTTTTATACCTCTCAACTTTCCAGATTTTCACAGGATGTCCATTTTTTTTTTAATTCATTTTGTCTGTTCCTCATAAAGTTCGTGGTTTACTGAAAATTTCATTGAGAGGTTAAAGTCATTAAATAATGAATTAGTTTAAAATCTTTCCTCATGTTTGGACCTTTCCCCAATTATTTTCGATTAAATTTCTTGAGCTAAGCTGTTAAGAGGTATGCATACCTCTTAATTTTTAACAACACTTAAATGAAATGCCTACTGCAACCATTGCTCGATCTCTCTCACTTTTGCTTTCATGCGTGCAAGCATGCATACGGTCATACATTCAAACATAAACACACGCACCTTTTCTATTTTTCATTATATTCTTCTTTTAATTTTACACTCACTAAACAGCAAAGTCGCTGTTTAGTGATTTTAAATAATGGTTGCCATTGGCAGTTTAACTGCCCGAGCTCCACTGCATTTTTATATGCTGCAATGAAATGGTGGACTTGTTTTCCAGGAGGCATTTACCTGTACATTAACACCCTGCTGGAGAACATTCATTCTCCATTCACAGTGGCAATGTACAGGTCGCCCGTTCTCTAATATAGACTGGGATACCATGTAATCTCAAAATCCAACCAATAATATACATCTGTACAAGTTCATGCAAATTATAACCACACCAACTAAATAGAGCTAAGCCACATCCAGACAATCATACCTCAGCTGTATGGAGACAATACTCCCCAAATAAAATATCATCCCATGGAACTCTGTCAGACAGCCTAAGTGATCATTTCCAATCTACATGGTAAGATACCAAAGCAACAGCCACAAAACATGTAGCACTTTTTTATGAAAAGACTTTTATTAATACATGGGCATATCCTTAATTTGAGAGTCTCTAAAGACTCTCCCCATATATGCTGCTGCCTCTGAATTCAGCAAAATCTTCCTAGGTGTTCTAAATCTACAAGCCCCCTTCAGAATTATTTTATTTATTTTTATTTATTTAACATTTGTTAACCAGGAAATTCTGACTTGGAATGAGCCAATTTTCAGCGGAGGCCCGGGGAGAAATGCTCCAGACGCATGAATATACAATGCATTAATTGTGTTGTATACAAATACAATAGAGTAAACACAGTCGAGCCAGCCCTGCCCCATGGCTATTCTTAACCACTAAACAACACATGAAACAAAGACGCTAAGAATGGAAGGTCAGCAAAAATCTCCCTCTCTCCTAGGATGAGACAACGAAGAAACTTAACAAAACAGCTTATCGCTAAAGATAAGAAAACCCATTACTCAACCAATTAAAACATACACACTAGTAATACAAAACTGTTCTAGATCTCAATCAACCAACTGTTAGATATAGGACAAGCTACACAGCTAACTCCAAACACACAGAAACAAAAGAAAATCATAGCCAACAGATTCAGTACCTACTTTATACAGACAGTACAGTCATTAACCAACCAGATAACTAATCTAGCTCTTGAGCGCCCTACAAGGTCAAATAACCTGTTTAAATGTTTCTCCTTCCAACTTGTTCCCACAGATGCCATAAAATACCTGAAAAAAAAAAGTATCCTATAACTGTCCTTGCTAATCTACCTAGCAAATATGTTAAATTTGTGTTTGAGGCTACTGCATAACCAGTTTCAGTTCTGATAATTCAATTCATATCTGAAAATAAAGTCCCATCACTATTGAAAAATCATTCATTATTCCATTGCACAATGGTGGAATCGATACAGATATTTCAAACTACAGACCAATTGCCATTTTGTCTCCCCTATCAAAAGTATTACAAAAATACATAGATAAGCAGCTTATCAGCTCTCTAATAGATAACCAGCTAGTTTCTTCAACCCGATATGGCTTGTGTCTTCATCACATCACAATTACTGCTAGGCTGAATTTTGTTAATGCCATTGACAACGAATTAAACTCTTGAAACCTAGTCTCCAACATCTTCCTAGACTTACAAAAAAAAAATTGATTTTTTTTACTGTCTCCTACCAGAAACAGTTACATAAACTTTCATCCTTAGGGCTTACTAACTTTTCACTGAAATAGTTCCATAGCTACCTCTCAAACAGAGCACAGGCAGTGAAATGGAAAAATTATTTCTCCACCTTCTTGCAAGTAACTACTGTTGTCCCACAGAGATGTATAATATGCACCATACTTTTCAACTTATTCATCAGTTACCTCTGCACTGCTACAAAAAAAGTCAAACACTTCCTGCTGAATACTGACTTACAGCAGCAAATTTAATAGCATGAACAAATCTAGTTCAAAACATGGCATACTGTCTTGCTTGACTTTTCTTAGCCTAGGCAGCCAGATGGAAAAATCCCCATCATGAGATGGATGTTACAGTATAGATAAACTGGCATGACTAGCAGTTTATCATTGCATTGGGTGTTAAATCTTTTGGGAAGGTTGCCTTCCTAAGAAACTACGTCATTGATAAAATGCACCTAAGAGTTGACCCACTAGTCAAGGATCTGGGCAGACATCATACCTCTCAACCGTACCAAGTTTCTCGTTTTTTACCGGTTTTGAGGTCCAAATAATGGGGTGGCACGAATCCCGAGTGGCACCCCTTAATTTCCGATTTTCCCGGGCTCTGGTTTTTAAATTTTTGGCCTTGAGCTGACGTCATCACGTGTGCAATGATGTCAGCCCATGCATAGTCTGCCAGACTATCGGAATTTAAAGCTCAAAGCATTTCCGGATTTGAGCGGGAATTACAAGCTGTGCGTTGAGTGCACAACTATATGCATTTGCGAGTGGACTTGCATAAAAAACTTGTTTATTCAGGAACGACGAGCTGAACCCAGGGTATTACGGAGGAAGGGAAGGGAGCTCATTACTCATACCAACTGTTATTTGCAAACTGGAATATGCATTTAAGGGAATATTTATTCATGAGCAATGAGCCAAACCCAGGGAACTCTGTGCTGCAAGGCAAGTTAGAGTAACTAAGTTCTGCGAGAGGAAGGGAATATTTATTCACGAGCAACAAGCAAGGCAAGTCAGAGTGAGTTCTGCAAGGCAAGTAAGTGTGTGTATGTAAGTCAGAGTAAGTGTATGTAAGTCAGTTCCATGAACTGGAATGTGAGTTATGTTCTCTGAGCTCCAAGACGACATTGTTTGGGTGACCGGAGTACCTCAAATCTACTCTTGAACAAATGCAGAGCTGCTTAGTATGAATATTGCTAACAATGAGGAAGCAATTTAAAATACTTAGAAGTATTGCTGTTACATCATTTAACCATGTTGCTTTCATGTTTAAAGTAGTGGACCCTAAGTTCTTTGTGCTACGAAATACACCTAACTGATAACTGTAAGCAGTGGAGCCGAAAGCATATATATTGTAGCTCAACTGTATTTGTAGGTTTGTACAATATTTTTGTCATATGTAAAATGGGGCTTTATTTTTCTCCCTGGGTCTGTATTGTAGAGGAGTACTTCCTAGCTGGAAAAACTTGGTCAACAATACAAAAAAATGATCACACATGATGCACATTTATAAACCCGAGGAACAGAAGAAAATACACCAGACTCGTTCACTGGACATTTTTAGTTCCTTTGTCAACTTGGTAAAACTGCTAGATTTAAGCTTCTCGTTTTTTAGCTATGAACAGGTGTACTGGGTCATCTTTTCAGAGATGACTTGGGAACACCGTCTGATTAAATGCCTTGCTTAAACTCACACAGATGGCAAATAGAGGCTGAAGGGCTCAGTGTCTGGAATCCAGTTAGTGTATGATGCTGCTTCCTTTTACTGAGGGTCAGTGATGTGAAGAAAGCTGAGAGGAAATTAGCTTTTTATGTTTGCTGACATTCAGCAATGCTGTATGCATGTGCTTTTCACATTGTTTTTATTTTTTATTTGGTTTATAAAACAGCATCTCTCTGTCACTCATGGCAGCAATACATCTTACCTTTTTTCTGAGTTTGGCTCTGCTCTTTCTTTCTTGAATGAAACCAAACTGACTGGGAACTTTTGCCTAGTGTTTATTCACAAAGGTGTTAGCTAAGGCTTTTGCCTAGTTTACAATCATTAGGCAGACTGCTGGAGTTTTTATCCATGCTGTTACTAATGTTTACACAATTATCACTGCATAAAATGTTTTTTATTCATGTAAAGAGATGTTTTGTTTTGAGTAAATATTCATATTTTACTTAACTGCATGTCACAGAGAAGATAAGTGAAGCTAACTTACTGACTTAATGTCTGTAACAGCTGCATTTTATTTCAGACAGGGAATATTCCCAGAGTTTACTTTCACAGCGCTGTAGTGCTTGGCCTGTGCAGCGCTAAATGCTTTCTGGCTTATGGCAGATTCATGGGGAGCTCTGTGAAGCTTTCAGCAATTTTGTTTGCTCAGAGATCGCAGGTGGAGGGTTCTTACTTGGTAACTTTGAGTAAAGTAGTGGGTACTTACATTGAATGACTAATTTGTGTACAAAGGTGCAGAAAGGTTGCTTGAAATTTCACAGGGAGTTAGTTTGTAAGAGGAGACTACAGTGGGTTCCACCCCCAGGTTCTGTTAAAACAATAAGGTAGCATAGTCTGGTGTCCTATTTTGGTTGTCTGTTCTTCAGTTTGCGTTTGAAAGTTGGTATCCCACAATCCCATCGGAGTGGGTGGGGTTACTTAATTATTTATGCAAATTTTACGTTAATCAGCATACAGATTTGTACCTATTTTTCATGGGCCTTGTCCAGATTTTTGATGTTTCCAAGTGGAGAGGTATGGCAGACATACAGATATTAATCTGGCCTTTGACCAGCATGTGTCCAAGGTAGTAAGGACATTTTTCTGTGTTGCTAAAGTTATAAGTAAGGGTATGGCATCTAGGTCCAGGGAAGTCTCTGTACCAGTATACTTGACCCTCATGAGAGTCATCATTGAGTATACTGTCCTGTTTTAGTATGTACCTCAATAAACAGATGGAGCAAATGGAATGTCTCGGACTCCTTGCTCCAGCAGATAAAGTTGTAAAGGTTCTCACCAAAAAGTGTAGCAAAGCAAATTCCTTAACGCAAAATTTATTAATACAGCGTTTTCGCCATGTGCACTGACACAGCTTCTTCAGAGTAAAAAACAAGTGCTAATTGCTCTAAGTCAGTTTTTAAATCGTTTACAAGGAAGTGATGTCATGGCCAATGAAACAATTAAAAATACATAAAAGCGTAAAAAACATTTTATGTTTAAATCAGAGCACGTCAATAAGATAGTCATTTTAACAGACTATATGTATTTTTAATTGTTTCATTGGCCATGACATCACTTCCTTGTAAACGATTTAAAAACTGACTTAGAGCAATTAGCACTTGTTTTTTACTCTGAAGAAGCTGTGTCAGTGCTGTATTAATAAATTTTATGCTATGAATTTTTTGCTACACTTATTGGTGAGAACCTTTACAACTTTATCTGCTGGAGCAAGGAGTCCGAGCCTGCTTGTTTGTTATTTATTGGTTTTCCTGCATTACGTTTCAACTGGAATGTCTATTAAGATTCCTTACAAAACAAAAACAGTGCATAAATGCATTGTCCTATGTGGCTCACCTCAAAACCCTAACTCTGTACTAAGTTTCCTACAGAGTACTGTGAGGCGATCTATATTTGGATTACACGGAACCCCCAAACATCCTACTCTGTTGAACCTTTTCCACATCAACAAAACCGGATTAGGACTAGTGACAAACAGGAAATGTTGGAAAGACAGATATGCATCTCAGAGGATTCCAATTCCCATTCTCTAGAATAGGCACCCATCCATGTGAAACCATCCTAACCCACTTTAACTCTAACTTGTACCACTGGAAGAGAAATCCAAAATTCACCTCTGGTTTGGTGCCTATGTCTCTAAGAGACAGAGGCACTCAGTAAATCATGTTGGAATCAGCAATCACTCTACATCTAAAACATATAACTTGTGGAAGACGGTTGGGTTGCATGGCTAGACTCATAAAGGCCCTAGTGGTCATTATCCTAGTATATACCTATGAAACTATGAATTCATCCAGTTACCGTCTTGCCTCATTATAATTTATTTACTGTACACGTAAGAGAGTGGCATTTCTTATGTGTCAGTTCCATTGTAGTGCAACTGCAACCAATAATAATCACTTAGTCTGACATCCTGGAACTCCACTTTACTTTAAAAGTTAAAGAAGTTTAATAAAGGTCAAAAATTACCAAAAAGTTAAAATGCCTGATACTAAGAATGGCTCTACCAAACATGATTTTTTTACATTTTGCAATCCATTACCTTAGCATCAGCTGTTAAATGTCCTACATAACCGTCGCAACATCTGTCTATAGAGTTTAATAACTACGGGTCCATCGTTGTCCTCTCCCTTATCAAAAATGCATTAAGCATAGGAGCAATTGTAAACTCTTGTCATCAGTGTTACTACACTTATCTGAAGCTTTTGCACTGTATCACATCAACATGTACTCAACGAACTCTTTTCCACAGGTCTCTCTCAACCTTACCTTACATTCTTCCTCCGTTATTTATCTGGAAGGCAACACACAGTCACATTGTAACAAGACCTCTCCTCTGCTTTCTCAGTTACCATAGGTGTCCTTCAGGGCTCTACACTAGGCCCCCTTCCCTTCAGTACTTTTATAAACAAACTTTGCACTGCTATAGACCAAGCAAATATAGCCGATTCGATGTGTAATATGTACAGCTCCCACAATATCGAAACTTCAAGAAATCACTAACATTTTTTCTTCTCAGTTGAATTCTGGCTGAAAAATTAAAACCTGCTCCTCAATCCCAAAAAGTACAACTGATGTTCTTCACCATAAAACACTACCTCAATAAAAAAAATAAGTCTTTCTTGGTTACAGATGCAAATGATACTAAAATTGAGGTAGGACCACATAGTAAATTATTGAACATTGTAGTGCATTACTATCTTAAATTTGATATACATATTCTTCAAACAATTAAAAAGACCAACCAGAAGGTAAACCTATCTAGCTCTACATGGCCAGGCAGTACCTTATAAGACCCACTATTAGAGAGCTGATAAAAAAGAAGAAGAAAAAAGGCATAGCAAAGTCTATTTACTATCAGCCCTGTTATATGCTTCACCTATCCTTACAAACTTAAGCTGATGTTCTTCATTCCACATTGCTGCAGTCCTAACTACTGTGAATCAGTGTCTCACGTGGGTCCAATACAAAGTATATATAATGGGCCGCGGTCAGCGTACATTAGGACTGACGCGGTCGAAAAAGGGGAATAACTGTAAATTGTGGGAAACAGATTCTCATAGGGATTGATATCATACCTTTATGTATATACTTTGTTTAGGGCCTGAGAGCTACCAGTTGGGTTGGATTGGATGTGCTAGATTGCTACATTTCGCACTATTAAGAGAAGGTTAGACTGTGCCAGGTTAGATGTTTTTGAAGCGTTGTAATTATACAATGCCGGATCAAAAGCAGGGCCTAGGGGAGTGGAGGAACCGACAGTCGTCGGTTCTTTAGAGGAGGGCTCAGTGGGAGGGGAGGTTTTGCCAGGTGTTATTTTGAAAGTATCTGGATTTTGAGCTGGGAACCTCTCCATTATCCAGTTCTCTGCATTGCCCTTTGGCTTGCCCTTGTAGTATTCACAAAGGTTCTGGTAGAGTCCAAGGCTATACAGGCTAAAAGAAGACCACTCAAGAGAAAAGATGGACGATTGCCTGATTTGAATCATTCAAAGGAAAGCCTTCTGGCATTTGGAATATGTCATGTGCTAAGATGCTGGTGGGGTATTCTGGAAGACCTGTAAAGTCAGTCTAGTATTCTCTCAAGACATCTGCTTTGCCTGTAACCCTTCTGGCTCAACAAATGGAAGACCTTCTAGCAAAACAAAAGAATCTCATAGTTACTTCCATCAACTAAAACTTCAGTCGGTGACTGCAGGTCTTGATCCTTCCCTCTTTAAGAGAATTCCTTTGCATCTTGTATTCTGGTGCTTCCAATGTAAAAACTGCATTGTAGGGAAGCTACAATGGTATCTTTTGATGTATGGACACAGCACTGCTCTTCAGTGGACACTGTGCATTCAAATAATACCTTGCATGGTTCAGGAATTTTGTGGTGGGCTTGCTTATGTCACCTAAACAAAAGGGAGGCCCAGTGACCTCAAAGAGAGAAGGGACACTGCGACAGGGCTTTGGACACTTGCTTAAAAAATAAAGACGAATGGAAAGTGGATACAAAAGGAGGCTGGCCTGCCGAACTACAGCATCTACATGATGTGACCCATCCAGAAGGAGATAATGGCAGTCCAGTTGCAGACTGGCTTTCAGGAGTTACTTCTCTAGGGCACATGTTGAAGTTCTAACGAACACCAACTTGCATGTTCTACATCAACAACACAAGGGGAACTGTGCAGTACCCATTGTGCAGGCACAATATGTGATTTTATGGAGCCAACAACCAACTCAGATTCTAACTCTCTTCTTGCAAGGTTTCTGCGGAGCACAAGAACTTTCAACAACAAAGATGTGTTAAGCAGACAAAATCATGGAGTCACGTGTAGGAAACAACTTGGATATGTATTTCAAAGTTGACAGTCAGTGATCAACTCAGACATAGATCTGAAGCAGATCTCCCACTAAACCACCAGCTGCCAAAGTTTTGCACAAAGGGTTTTCATCACGCGTTTTGGAAAAGTGGAAAAAAGACATTTCTCTTGGGAAAAACACTGTGCTTCTTGTGTATGCTTTTTTGCAAAAGCTTGCCTCTTCTTCACAGGTGCTAAGGTCAGACCAGACAAGCCAAGGATGATTTTAATAGCTCACGATGGCCTCGACAGCACTGAGGTACCATTACTTTCTACCCTGGTAAAAGCCTCCATGGCCTTTTACGCAGTTTCCCAGATTTGTCTCAGAAGGGCCAGGTGCGTCTGCTCAGGTCTGGTAAAGCATGTCTTGCTCTAACAGCCATCTTCCCATCTGTTTGAAGAAAGTTTTAAATGTCTTCCTCAACCAGTTTTAAATGTGATTATGGAAGCCAGAAGACCTGAAGACAAGAAGACAGCAGGAAAAATGGAGCAATTTTTTTTTTTTTTTTGCAGCAAAGAATTTGGAGATTTAGAACTAATTGATGAAAAATCTTCAATATCTTACTGAGTTATTGGACAAAGTTTTTGGAATCTCCATTAAGATTTCAGCTCTCTTCATTTCAGCTCACTCATTATGTGACCCACCATTGTTTTCACATCCTTTGTTTTTCTGCAAAGAACAGAGGGGCAAAGTATAAGACCCCTCCCGCGTAGAGCTCTACTCCTGCTTGGGATCTCAATTTTTTGTTGGAGAAACTTGCTCTACAACCTTTTTGAGCCCTGCAGCAGCCTCTGAACTGAAATGCTGTTTGTAGAGGAACTGCTTTTTGTTGGCCATTGTTTCTGCAAGAAGGGGTTGGAAGATTGCTGAGCCTTAGGGCCTTTGAGAGTTTTTGATTTTCATGAGCATATGGGGTATTGTTATCGTGCGTCTGTTTCATACTTCCTTTTAAAATAAAATGTTTCTAGTGCCCAAACTTTAAATATGTATTCATTTGCCTCGTTTATAAAAATCCCAAAATAAAGGGGAAAATGCACAGGCAAATAATGTACACAGGATTTTTGATAGATTATTTAGCGAGAGCAGGACCCCAATTTGAGCAGGAGCGGTCTTTTGAGTTGTTTTTGGGCTTTTGTTTTCAGGGCAAGCCTGTGTCAAACAAGCTCAAAACAAACTATATTAGGTTGATATTTGCATTTGTTGCATTTTGTTGTTCCATCATGGCGGAGAGATTCCACCTCTCATTCAACTAGGGCTACTGCCACTAAGACTACTTTTCCAGGGGCTTTTTAAACTAGATATTTTGGAGAGGCAGCTGCCGGAGTTCAGTGCATACTTTCTCGCATTACCACCTTCCTCTCTGCTCTATAAGTCTAGGGCTGGCTTTGCCTGGCTTTTTAAGGCATGTTATCAGCTCCTGCTTGCTATCTTATGATGCTTCAGCTGATTTTACCTCTGCTTTGGGATTCTGCAATGGTTGGGACTGCAACAATGGGAATGAAGAACATGGTACGGTTTTGTACCTACCATAAATGTAGATCCACGGGGATAGGATCCATTGCTGCTCCCTCCTTCCCTCCTGTTTTAGGGGTGGTTGTGTAGGTGTTGTTTCTATATATTTTATATGTTGTATATTATTATATATATATATTATTTTGGTGCAGATGTTGGGTTTTGGTTTTTTTGCCTTATCTTTTCCGGGGTCTTCTGACATCTGGGGCAGAAAAAGAAAAAGGGATATGCGTCGGTCATGCGCACATGCCCTGACGCGTACTGGTCAGTCTATCTTGCGCTGACCCCCGGCGTCAATACTACTTTATTGGCGGACGACTGGACAGCGGACTACCCAATAGTTAGGACTGCAGCAATGTGGATCCTCGAACATCTACATTTATGGTAGGTACAAAACTGTACTTTCTCTAAAATCCAAAGTAGCATTCTGTTACAGCAAAGTAGCTAAATTTGCTACCAACACGTTTTTTTCTTTTCCTTTCAGCTTTGCAGAACTCACCACTGCCAAGCCATAGAAACAGCTAAACTGACTAAAGCTTAACAGCCTAACATACTGTCATCTAGTTACAGCGTACAAACTGATATATCATCCTGAAAAATGCCCTACATTAAAAAATATACTATTGCCCTAAACCTCCACTAGAGACATCCATTCTGGTGATATATTTCTGCTATGCACTGGTAAGGCAAATAATTTATCAGGGTACTCCTTATACTACTGTTACATCTGCCTGGAATGCCATCCTTACACAAGCAAAAATGACTAGCAAACTCCCAAGTTATAAAATCCTGCTCAAACAATACATTGTCCAATCCTGGTCATGTTCATCACCAGGTTGATACTGCTACTGAAATCACTTATCTATCTGTAACACCCCCCATACTTGAATCAATACACCATTCTTTAAACCCCTCTTAAACAATATTTCTGATATTTTTCTTTTTATAACTGCCCCCATCCACCAGTATTCTCCCTCATGCACTTCCTATGTACATAAAAATTATAATCCTTTCAGAGACTCGCATTGGGACAGATAGCCTAGATAGAACTCATCCTATACCCTGCTCTGTCACTCAAATGCTACTACCCACTGCCCTGCTATAAAATACTAATATCTCCCCTCCTTCATAATTTGTAACTTAATCTCAGCTGTACCGTTCATCATATCTCTTGTTCAATTTCATGTGTTTATATAAAACTCAGAAAGCATCTTTTTTCTTTGAACAATGCATTACAATTCATTTTTTCTGGTGTACTGAAAATATTTTGGCTACCTACATTTCAGAACTAATCATTGTTTGGAGTAGGTCCCTGTGTGGCTACTTTTTCTAGTATTACTGCAGTCTGTTTCCACAGCTTCACTACATTTGTGATACATATGCCTGGGCTTCCTTTTTCATGGTTGTAGCCAGCATCTCCTATTTTATCTGTTATTGCATGTTGCCCTACCACAAGCCACAAATACACTAGTTACTAGAAGTAGTACCTTGTCTCCAGGCCAGAAGTCTCACAGACTAACTTTCTTGTTTGTATTGTTGAATGCATTTTCTCTGTACTGTGTGCTTCTTAGCAATGAGCATAACTGTTGACTTGCTTCTGCATTTCACAAATTTGATCCAAGACACATGTGAAGGGAATGACTTCTCTTACCAAACCACCTTTAACAACTTCCCTAGGGTGCCTTCTCTTTAACAGCTCAAAAGGGTTAAACCCTGTAAATACCAAGAGGTATTTCTAAAATGGTGACAATAGGGTAGTAGAATATCCCTTCACCCAACCCCATGCTACTATGTTAGGATAACAGCCAGTGAAGACTCTCGGTAATATGGCTTACTACTCCATGCTCTGCTTTGCATCATACTTTGCTAAACATGAGCATCTTTTTATCAAACCTCTACCTCATCTTAACCTTCATTTTACTATGGGTATCATTCCACCTAACCTGAAATAATCAGCTATTTCCTCTCTCCAAAACCACTCCAAAAATACCATCATTCCACATGTCAGCTTGTACATATTCCTCTTTCTAACATAATTTTAGGAAGACACTCTATTCTGCAGTGCTAGACTACATTAATCATGGCCTCCTACTGTGGCAGCAGTCTGGGATTTATACAGAACAGTATTCTGATGTCTTCATTTCAAACCTCATTGTTAATACACTGGTGGACAGCTTACATGTACTCTATTTATGCAACCTCAAATGAGTATGGTATGCTCCAATAATGAACCCTTTATAGATTTTTTCCCAAATGCAGTTCAGAAAGCTTCCTAACTGACCATTTCTTCAAGAGGCAAGTAACCCCTGGAGCTGCTCTGGTGGCATACAGGGATAATGCCCTGAGTATAGCCCAGTCAAACCATGGGTGACTAACGGAGTGGTAGGGAGGGCTGTGCTGTGGTTGTCACCTGCAACAATCCCTGGTGGAGACTGTGGAAGTTGCAGATAGGTGTGGTCCAAAGAGGTGGCAGGGGTGGACGTGGATGTGCTGCTGCTGACTCGAGGCATAATCCACAATGTCTTCATTGCATTCCTGCCCTTATGACGCAATCAGCATCATAGTTGAGTGGGTAGTGCATACAAAGAATTCCCTGAAAGATGGCAGAGATCCCAGGATGATCTTAGGATCCGCCTCCAGCCTCAGCAATATCAGAGCAAGTCCAGGGAGTAGTGATTAGCTGCTAAACCCAGCATCATAGATATGGAGCACTGAGTTGTAGTGCTAGTGAAGATAAGTATAGATGAGCACAAAAAAAAAAAAAGCAAGCAACAGTAAAGACATCTCAGCGACTGACATTGAGAGTCTGTTTTTTTATATTGATGATCTTGTACTACTAAAATCTATCACACACTTGTCATCCAGCATGTCAAAATGCCTACTGATAAACAAAGGCATAGGTTCATAGGAGGCTACTATGTTACTGGTCTCAGGGCCTTTATAAGTCGAGCCATGTTATACCCTTGTTCCCTTATTGACCAAAGTGCATGGTCTATATTTGCAGCATAAGTCCACGATCCACACTGACTGCCCTTACCCAAGAGGGACATAGGTGAGACTCTCAGGATTAATTTACAGACTCCCATCCAATTGTCTTAAGTTATGCTTAAATAGGGTCATTAAGGAGCTCTCTTTTATGTGAACTGGGAGTTTGTTCCAGAGGACTGGCAATCTCTGGGAGACATATCTGTCTCTCCAGCATGTCCTGTTAATGTAGCAGGCTAGGTTAAGATCCCTATAGCGAGTGAATCTTGTCCTATTTGACTTGTGGATGTGTAGCATTTCTGTTAGGGCAGGGTTCAAGACTGCTGTGTAGGCCAGGCACAAGTTGCCTCTTAGCAGCCTATAAGATACAGAGTACAGTGACAGGGCCTTAAGTCTGTCCATGTAGGTCATGTGTTGAAGGCCCGAATTTTCTTGTTAAGAAACCTCTGAGGTCTCTCTAGCTGCTGCAGGTGTCTGGGGAGGTACACACCGAAGGGCGTGTTGCAGTCTATTAGTGGCCTGATGAGGGATGAATATAGGTGAGTTATAACATCCTTCTCTCTAGATGCAATGCCCTTACTTATAAGATGTGCACTGTAGAAGGCCTTCCTTACCACTGTGGACACATGGTGATCGATGTTAAGGTTGCTGTCAACCTGTGCTTCCAAATCTCTCACAGGGTTTGAGCTAAGTGGGGTGCTGTTTGTTATACTGTTAATATTGTAATTATTTTTTTGGTGTTTAGTTTAATTCCATGGCTTTGGCACCAATTATTTCTCTGTGTAAACTCCTTTTGAAGTATGTCCGCATCATTGTGGGACTCCGTGATTGCGGACAGTTTGCAGTAATCAGTGAACTTGGTAAGCCACAGGCCATCTGTTTTCACCTGGACTTAAGGGAAGTAGATTCCAAACAGTAGAGTCCCACCACAGATCCTTGTGGTACACCACTGGTAACTGTTCAACTAGTAGAGGTGGAATCCCCAACTTTAACTGTATGCATTCGGTCGATGAGCCAGTTGGTTACGCATCTAGTGTTGTATGGGTTAATCCCCAGCTGGGTGAGTTTCTTACCAATGCCCGAGTAGGGGATCATGTCAAAAGCCTTGGCTAAGTAAAGAGAGGCTGTATTTACTTTTTTGCCTTCATCCAGGGCTTTGTTGCCATTCTCGAAGATGTCCACCAGGTTAAATAGCATGATCTATGCTTAACAAAGCCAAACTGAGTTGGATCGAGAGTTTGAAGGTCACCTATGTCTTTGTTGATAAGGTCTATGATGATTCTCTCCATGGCTTTGCAGATAAGCCCTTTTAGGCTTATGGGTCTACAGTTCCTCGGGTCTGTTGCTGGACCCCTTTGTGCAAGGGAATTACTGTCATTTTCCACTCTGCTGGGACACCGGTAGTACTTAGACTGTGGTTGAAGAGAGTGCCAAGTGGTGCTGCTAGGTCATATGTTATCCGGTCCCATACACGCTGTGATTTTGATGATGACTTATCTTGCAGGTGCTACATTCTCTGATGACTGTCCACACCACGGGAGGAGCTAGAAACATCACCTGACCTACTATTGTCCAATTATTTGAGGACCGTTTCTGAGTCCAAAGTGATGCAATAAGAGGATTTATTGAAACCTATCCATATGCAGTCAAAATCAAGGTGGATATGTGGTGTGTATGGACACAATGATATGGGTAATACTGACCACCTTAGCAAGAGGGATATTCCAGGAAACTGTGAGTGACACATTAGGCATATCACAGGCATCAACTACTGGAATCCTAAACCAGTTCCAGAACATTATGCTGCAACATGTGGAACAGCATAATGGTTGTTTAGGACACCAGGGAGAAGGGCACCAGCAGTGTGCAGATCATTTATGACACTGCCCATTTCCCTGAGATTCTAAGAGTTATGCACTGCACCCATATTGGTGTCCAGGATCTACCAGATGCAGACAGTCTGAAATGCAGTAATATGAAGGACTTCCACTCCCTGAGATGCCAGGTGGTCTGTAATGTCCAGGGAGTTTTATATATATATATATATATATATATATATATATATATATATATATATATATATATATATATATATATATATATATATATAATGTGTGTGTGTGTGATCTCCCTGCAAGGGTACTTTTACTTTTCACAAGGTCACTTACACCAAATGTAAGGCCTGATGATGGGTATGAGCAAGGCGTACATGGTCATTAGGCTAAAATAACCTTAATTCATCTGAATCCTAATTGGTGCACTGGGCAAACCTTGTACACTAGGATGAATACCAGAAAAGGAAAGGAAAACACCCCCCTTATACTGCTAAACATTAGTAGCAAAGACTGCAGTCTAATCACTCTAATCTACTAAACCTGTTGAGTTGGCAGTGCTTAGTCATTGACATTCAGGCAATTAAGACTGTCACTTGTAACCCCTGACATCTTACACCTGGGGTAGACCCCCTCTCAGCCCACCCCAGTTATGGTACTGGGAGTATTTGCCCTGGGAGTGTATAAATGATGAAATAATGTTTAAATAACATAAAGTGTATAGAGAGAATTTTATAAATGTTTTGTGCTAGTTACAGATGTTTTCGCAGATTAACAGGCAGCAATCCTGTTGTGTGGTATATAAAAAGGAGGACTATGGTGCCGGTAATTAGGGATGTTGGCTTCTTGATGCAGGAAAGGTTTATGCCCGGAACAGTGGTTTTGGAAAGTATGCTGTAACAAAAAGAGACAAGCTGTAAGAAACTGAAGTGCTCCAGAAGCTTTCTGCTAAAAATTCAGACAGAAGGTTGTGTGAAGTCATTCTGCAATTATAGCAGAATGAGTATGAGAGAGTGCAACTTTTATTACTTAATCTGTGCTAAAGAAATGTTTGTAAAAACATGGTTCCTGTTTAATAAAAAATGCATTATTTTTATAAAATCATCGCCTCTACTGTTTTATTTAATACCATGGATATATGAAATTACCACTTTGGTAATTAGTCATTATGAGAAATGGTTCTTGTTGGTGCTTGTTTCTCTGTTAGGCTGTACTTAACGTTTAATCAAATGAAGCATGTTATTTAATATGCATTTAACTTTAGACACTGCTGCATAACCATGGAGTAGTATGTATTAACTGCACCTTCCATAAAGTGTTTTGGCAGAGGTCAAGCTCCCCACCCCCTGCAGCACCAAATTGAAACCCCCACAACTTAAAGATATATTAACTCAAACTGCATAAAAAATGGGGAAAGGAGAAACTTCCATAACCCCAATGTCTGCAAATCCAAGATGCTGAACTCACATTTACTCACCATCAAACTTACACTTAATCATAAATGGTTCAAGAACATCTCTCACAAATACTGACAGTAATGTTATTATCACACATGTACAAATATACATAATTTAACACAGACGTACACACTCCACCAATGACCTTGTACTTAAAGCAATCACATTTCAACCCTGATCTGAGACCTTCTTGTCTTAACGTGGAACTCTCATAGGTTCGTATGTGTGTACTAGGCTAATGCCCCTGGAGCCTTTACAAGCCTAGCCCATAGGATTACCCTGGCATCGTGCCACCCAACCTTAGTTCCTAGTGTCTCTGTTGAGTAGAGCCACTGGAGTGATCCCCAGGGTGAATTTTCTATTTCCCATCCACTCATCAAGATCCTTCTTGAGGGCCAGTGAGGTGCTCTGCTTGACATGTATGGGAAGTCTATTCCATAGCATGGGCAGTTTCTGGGTTATGAACCTGTC